>NW_006432669.1:4249651-4254242 GCF_000325575.1 Pteropus alecto | reverse complement strand
CTTTTTCCTTCCCAGACCACACACAGCCAGGATAGCTAGTTCAGGACACTCTGAGGTGCCAACTGTCATGCTGGCAAAATCACTCCCCTCTTATTCTCTGGTCCTATTGCTGAATCACTTCATTTGTACCATACTCTAAAAATCTTCAAAAAGAAATTTTTCCTCAGGAAACTCTAGTCCCTTTTGACAAGCTGGTTTCTTCTGCCATTCTGCATATATGTCTGAATAAGTGAACATCAATTAGAGATATAGTTCAAGCATCTACTTACCTTCTCCACCCAAGGAACTTTCATGTAAAGACCTAGAAAGAGAGCTCATCTATTTCCTCCTGGCAGACGTGTTCAAGTCTCAGCTGCACAAGAGATGCTGAAGTAACAACAAATTAATCACTGAAGACAGACGTGAACAATAAAGTCAAAGACTATTGTAGTCAGTGCCCTGGAGGCTTAAGTGAGATTTATTTGTTGTTGGCACTGAACATACAGCTGTGTAGTTTCCTATGGTTACAAAATGAATTTGAAAATCTAAATTAATCAAGAACCACTGAGATAAGTAATATGATTTCTCTGTCATTTATAGTGTACTTATATCTTCTAAAGTTATATTGTTATTTATCTGGAATTTTATTTGCTTGTTTCCATTAAAAAATAGAAATAGTCACTTTAGGTTAAAAAAGATAAAAGGAAAAGAAAAGAGAGACGGAGGGGGAAAGAAAAAGAGAAAGAGGGGAAGAGAAGAAGGGAGGGAGGGAGGGAAAGAAAAAAGAAAGAGAAGGAGGGAGGGGGAAAGAGGGAGAAGGAAGGGAGGGAGGGAGGAAGGAAAAGAAGAAGGAAGGAAGGAGGAATTATGCTTTTAATTTTAAAATATTTTATATCAGTACTGCTAAGCAATGATTTACTATGTCATATTTGCTTAATTTCACCTTTTATATTAATTTTAATACAAGTCACTACTACTCTTCTGAGAGACATAGGTTTTCTATTCATTAACATATCGAAAGAAAGGAAAGAAAGAAAGAAGAAAGGAAGGAAGGAAGGAAGGAAGGAATGAAGGAAGGAAGGAAGGAAGGAAGGAAGGAAGGAAGGAAGGAAGGAAGGAAAAGGGAGAAGGAGGAAGGAAGGAAAAGACTCTCTCTCCTTTGATCTACAGTTTTCAAGCTGAAGTGCATGTTTTGAAAAATGCTCAGGCTCATCGTGGATCGATTAAGTCAGAATCTCCTCAGATTGGGCCTGGGCATCTTCTCTCTCTATATATATACACATATTTTTTTTCTTTTTCCTTTTTAAAGCTTCTCTAGGGTCTACGGCCTTGCTACCCTGAGCAAGCCCGATCCCATCTGATCTTGGAAGCTAAGCAGGGTCGGGCCTGATTAGTACTTGGATGGGAGACCATCCAGGAAGACCAGGTGCTGTAAGCATAAAAGATAAAAAAATAAAAAACAAGGGATTGTAAGCTGACAAGGTCCTTACAATCTGTGAGATCAACCAAGGATTGCCTCACCTAAAAAAAATAAAATAAATAAAATAAAATAAAGCTTTCCTAGGAAACTCTATTAAGCATCAGAGTTTAGAACTACTATTCGAGGGGAAGTACCAGGATGGAGGAAGTTCACAGACTTGCTTCACCTTCATGTTGAAAAGTCAGGTTTTCTTATGTAATGTTAAAATCAACCTCGGTCAGTTACTGTAGTAGAGAAAGTCATCAGGGGAAAATTATCTTCTTTCCAATGGCTGCATAAAGATTCTTGTAAATGTAACAAGTGCAATTAAAAATAACACATTTCTTAAGTGATAGATATATGCATTATTATTATGACTCAGGATACTCAGATAATTAAGAAGCAACACTTTTGTTGACATTTAACTAATCAAGAAGAAAACTTGTTGAATGAGAAATGCCACTGGGTGAGGTTTTCTTTAAAAAGTTGACTTTGGCAGGTATTTTCTTCATAAAACTGCATCTTTCCTAGGAGAGAATTTTCAATTTATTTGGCCCTATTTATAAGCGTGTTTGATTCCATCATCACCCTCGGGCCAACGAAGCATGAAAATATGTTAAAATTCTGTACAGAGGTCAACAAGACCTTAAATAAGCAACTTGAAACCACAAGCTTGCAAAATATGGCACTTGAAGTTGTTCTTTGGGAATGTATAAGTAATAGGGTTTGAAATGAAAACTAAAACAAGGCAGGTAGTCATTGGATGTGTATTTTTACATCTCTGTTCCAACACTCATATTAACGTAAACTATCATATTCAAAGAATTCAGTAGACCCCAATACATAATCATTTCCTCTCCTTCCTTGGATTCTCATAACAAATCTTTGAGACAATTTTGAGACTCAAAATCCCATTTACCAATGACAGACTTAAGAAGATGATTTAAGAACAAAATAATTTCTAGAAGTATTTCATTTGTTAGATTCTTACTTATCCCACAAAGAGTAAAGGGCTCATGTGACAACTTTGGGTTTTAAAGGATTGTTGCTGTCATGATAGACTTGCTTTCTGAAATAAAAACTTTACTGTTATAGGGCCGTACTGTTGGCTGCAAGAAACACATTTGCTTCGATAGAAATGTCCTCTTGTTATTTCTTTAAATGCATGCCCTGTTATGGGGAAGAGGCATTTTGAAAGGCAGTTGATGTCTTGAGTTGTTTTTAAAATTGTGTCAAGCTGTACTAGACAGATGAGCGTTAATACTGGAGATGCTATGGTCAGAGAAAAATGTATACAAATGGGAGCTTACCAGCCAAAGAAAGAGTTCTGAAGGGTAAGACTAGTATGCCTGTTTAGAAAGGCAAGTTAGATTTTTGTGGTATGCTGCAAGGAACTCTGGGGAATTCTGGCCATGCCTTCTGTCATGCCTCTCCCCTGCTCAGAACCCACCACTGGTATCCCATCTCACTAGGGGTAAATGCCAAAGTGCTCACAAGGCCCTACAAAATCTGAGTACAGGATCACAAGAGCAGGAGCACGAGGACACACACACACACACTCACACACTAGTCACCTCCTCCTACCGCAGCTCCCACCACCCTCCCTGTTTCTCTACCCTCCAGCCTCCCCCGCCTTCCCAGAATGTACCAAGGACATGGCCATCTCAGAGTCTGCTCCTTCATTTTCCTCTACACGATCTTCCTTATCAGATTCATTTTTCTCCTTTGGGCATACCATTCAATTTATGTGTTTTTGTTTATGTCTGCCCTCACTAGAATTTAAGCACCATGAGAGCCAGAGCTGTTTTAGTTTTGTACACTGTTGTCTTCCCAGAACCTTAAATAGTATCTGACACTTAGTAAATGCTCAAAATATTTGCTGAACAAATAAAAGGCTTTTCATCCTACTTTTATCTAATATAATCCATTCCTAGAGGTTTAGTCCCAGTAATTCATCGGAATCTGGTCTCATTTTAAGTCAACTCTTATTTGAGGAAACACTCTAGATCCATATCAATAAAGAATAGATAGTAAGTGTTTAAAGACAGGTAGCTGAGGGATAAGTACAATATGCCTAGTCTAGTCCTTCTACAACATTCTATTCTCAGTGTAGCCAAGGTTACCCAGGAATGGCACAGCAGTGGCAAAGAATCCTTTGGGATTGAAGACCTTGACAGCTTTCAGAAACTGCTGTCCTTCCCTTGACAAAGATGGGGCTCTGCCTCCTACCCTTCGAATGGCAGTGTGTGCCAGCCCCGGTGAGTCATTCAGCACATGATGACACCATTTACACATTCATTGTCATTGTTAGTGATAGGATTCTGCAGCACTGGTGTCCTATTAGCAAGGTCGAAGCAGTGGTAGAAGAATCAGACTTGGGCATAGGCACAGTAAGATAGCCCCCTGCTCCCTGTGGAGTTGACTTCTGAAGAAGGGCTACTGGCTAATTGAATTGTTCAGTTCTCTGGGAGGGGTACCTAAGTGATTACTAGTCCTTGACACTTTCTTTTGAGCCAGTTTTCAATCTGTTTTTGAAAGCAGTTGGGGAGGGAAATGGGAGGAGGCTAGGAGGCTGGATGGGTCAAAGGCCAGCTTAACCAATTTCCCTGGTAAGCCTGGGTCATGCACACAAGCAGGTAGAATGCGGGGAGGTCTCTGTCTCCCAGCTTTACCTCCGTCTCTCCCAGTGCAAAGCAGCACAGAGAGTGATTAACAGCATCAGCTTTTAGTCAAACAGACTTTGGTTCAGATCCCAGCTTTGCCAACCCCTAGCCGTGTGACTGTCATCAAAGTACCTAAACTCTCATGTTTCATCATCTGTAAAATGAGAGTAACACCTACCATATATGATTATTATTAGGATTAAATGTTTATGTTAAGCGGTTCCTGGCACATAAAAGTTCACAATAAAAGGCAGCTCCCCAGAACCAGACAAGACCTGGATCATCCTTTATGAATATTAGAGAGATTTATAGAATGAATCGTGATTCTTTTTGCTAGACTCTCTATCTTGTCATCCCAAAGAGCTTTGGGAAACTAACAACTAAGCTAAGGTACTTTGTCTATCTTCTTTTGTGCGTGTGTGTGTGTGTGTGTGTGTGTGTGTGTTTGTGTGTGTGTGTGTGTGTGTGTGTGTGTGTGTGAGAGAGAGAG
>NW_006432669.1:4224134-4249634 GCF_000325575.1 Pteropus alecto | reverse complement strand
GTGTGTGAGAGAGAGAGAGAGAGAGAGAGAGAGAGAGAGAGAGAGAGAGAGCAGAGAGCAGAGAGTCCGAGAGTGACAGAGAGACAGAGAGAGTGCTATATCTCAGGCCTGACACAGGAGATTAAAAAAGAGAGAAACATGCTTTGCCCTTCTGTGCAATGAGAACTAATATCAATTGTTAACCTGGGTGCATTAGAAGAACCTCACTATTTCTTTATCTTGGCCTTTGGAATAAATACTTGATAAAGCCAAGCCAATTTTCTTAGTAACTTTTCCTGGACCCTTTCTTTTTTGCATGTATTAGCATTTTAAAATCTATCAGACATATATTCAGAATATTTTCCAAAGTATTTAAAAAAAAAGATTAATTTTGTCCAGATACTTTAGGTTCTGGAAATAAGCTATTTCCTGTCTACTTTGACACAAAGACATTTCTTCTAGCTTTTTAAGAATACAGTCCCTTGCTGAGGTGGTGGTTTCCTGTTTCAGGGCATGAATTCTAATAATTTCTAAATTTTCAACTTTTACTCAGCACTTAGATTTCAAGCAAGATGGAAAACAGCGATAGAGTTTATAAAATATGAAAGTCTTGGATGAAAAGTTGTTTACAAGATCATAATAACAATAAATAAAGCCAATTAAAGATTTGTTCTATATTCTGTTCTGTTTGAAAGGCCATTCAAAGTTCTCTTGTCTAACTTTCCACCCAATATGAGCATCATTTTCCAGAGTAGGCTTGACCAGTGGTCACCCAGCTTCTCCTTCCATCCAGCTATCTTCCAGGAGCACGGATGGTTCATTACTGAATCACCCTGCTGGTTAGAGGTTTTCTTATATTGCTTTACTGTGACCTAATTTTATACGTTTCATAAGATGTGGAGTAAATATTGATATTCTTAAGATCCTTGGTACTAACCCGGCACTACATCGAATCATGTGTCTTTAGGAAAATAGTTAGAAAGTGCCATATAATGGTGCCCCATAACTAGCTAATCACAAGCCTTGGAAACCTTAGGTAAAAGATGTCCTGGCTTCCCTTAGTGTATTGTACAGACATGAACTCATCTCGCTTCTAAGCACACAGGCAGCATCTGAGCAGAACCGAAGCCCTTGGTTGAACTCTAGTCCAGCAGACATTATATTAACAGCAAAAAAGAAAAGAAAAGAAAAGGAAAAGGGAAAAAGAAGAAATTCAAGGCTGGATTTGGGTGCAGAATTCAAAGACTTTTTTTTTTTTTTAATTAGAAACAATTCTAATCAAATGAATTCAAATCGAATACAATTATAAGAGATTCTCAAATTGGAAAAACCTAATAGATTCACAAGCCTCTGTGTGTGTGTGTGTGTGTGTGTGTGTGTGTGTGTGTGTGTTTAATGAGCATTTACTGCATAGCTATTTGAGAAATAGTGTAGCTCCATAAAAAGCCACAAGTTTTGGAGTGAGGCAGCCTTGGGCGCAGATCCCAGCTTTGTCATTTTCGAGCTAGGTAACCTGGGTAATTAATAACCTCTCTAAGACTTGGTTTCTCATCTATAAATAGGAGTAATAATATGTATTACAGGTAATAATGGGACCACTGTGACAGTTAAATGGCATAATGTGTGTAAAGTATGTAGCATACTCATTGGCACATAGTTAGCACTCAGTCCGTCGTGGTTATTATTACAGTAGCTATTCATTCACTTACTCAAAAAGTAAAATTTATTGAGTTCTCATATAATAGAACCATACATCCCAGCTCCATGCTCTAGACACTGAAGGTACAGTACTAAAAAGTTAGAGACAGCCCCTGACTTCCCAGAACTTGCAATCTGGATGGGAAAGCAGATACTAAATGAGTAATACAAATGAAACTGAGTTATGAGTTATGAGAGGGGAAGCATAGGAAAGTCTAGGGATGTACGACTCTGTCTGAGGGCTAGGGAAGTGGTCCCTGAAGAAGATTATGAACTCTGAGGGAAGAGTCAGCTACAGACAGATGGGGAGGTGGAGATGGGTGGACAGTGTGGCGCAGGCAAGGAAACAGTGTGCACAAAGCCAAGAAGCGAGAGAGAAGGAATGTGCTGGAAAGGAAAGATCTGTAAAGGCCAGAGGGATTGACAGAGGGTAGGCTCAGACTGGGACCAAATTATAAAGGACCTGCATAAGCCATGTCAAAAAGTGTGTTTGGGTTTTATCCTAAAGTCAATGGGAAGCTATTCAAAAGCTTTATCGGAATGGAAGGTTGGCAACAAAATCGTATTTGGCTTCAGTGTTACAGAGATGAGTAAGGCTTGGTCCTTGTCATCGAGACAGTTATAATGTCATGGTGGGAGAGGTTGAAGGGGAGGAAAGGGGGGTCACTAAGATAAGTACACAGTTAAAGAAGGCCCAGGGAGAAAAATGTTCTGAGGTACAAAGTTCTAGGTGAGATGTTTAAAACAGGTCGTGACGCCATCTATTTGGTATGGCATTTGAGGCAGGTCTTAAAAATGGGGACGCTTTGGATGAGGAGAGCTGGTGGTGAGGAGGGGCACTTGCCCCCCATGGATACCTGTCTAAGCAGTAAAATTAGCAGCCATACTCTTAAAGTGCTGCCAGCTCACATTAACTGGGTCTGCATTTCCCTTTCTTCCACCACTCCATATTTTAGAACTCCTTTGAGAGAAAACTCTGCCACTCATATTGTACCCCTAAAACCCATGTTCTGTAAATTCAAATCATTACCGTGTGTTATACCCTCCTCCATTCTTCCATGGTTATTTCCAGCTAGATGCCTATGTAAGCTTAGAGCTTTGCAGAGAACTTTCTATACACCCCTTCAGCTGTGAACTTTTTACCTGGGCTTCACTGCAATGTCTACATGCTTGTTGAGAAGTTAAAACAGTACTGGAAATACTACATCATCCTACTGGCATTACCAGTTAAATTGCCAAGTGTCTGGGTCTTATGAGGTTGAGCCATTTATTATAAATGCCACTTCACAGTTGTAGCAACTTTCTGTTTCTTTTTAATCATTTTCTCTAACACCAGCCAAGGCAAAAAAGTACCTGCTCCAACCTCTCTTAAATTTTTTATTTACTTTACCTTAATTTATTAAATAGAGGAAAAGAATATCAAAGCAGGAGAATTCTTTTTAACATGATTGCTAAATAGTCTTTTTTTTTTTTTTTAAATAAACTTTTTCTTTTAAATAATGCCGAAAGTGGAACTTTTTTCTCACGGTGTGTTGGTTTCCTCTTTGGTTATGAGACTTATATTCAGTGAAGCGCCTGTTGTGAAGAGAGCTTTCACGTAAAACATCTGATTCACCTTACTTGGAATATGGCAGATTTTCAGTAAATGTGTCTCTCACTGCTTCGAAGAGCCCTCCATTCCCAGAGGTTAAATAGCCAGTCAGGTCACTCTTTGGATTTGTTGTTCTCAGTTAGAGTTATTGTTACTATTGGCAATTGATTAGTCAATCAGAAAGTGTTCTCTGTGTGCAATTATGAAGCTCGTACTGCTCTAAGCAACAGGAACACCACATAAAGTGAAAAACAAAGGCTTTTGCTCATTGAGAATTACTAGAAAAACAAGAAGGAAATGGGTTTTCCTTTATTTTATTATGTTTCTATTTATGGGTTATATTTGTATTAAGCGGAATTAATTTGAGATGCTTCTTAACACAGGGAGAAATTAAGAAACAGGGAAAAGGAACAGCAGGAGGGAAGAAAGAAAAAGAGAAAGGAAGGAAAGATGCAAAGTTTTGTTTGAAATGGTAATTACCTGAAAACATTTCTTTTGAAATATAATTTCTGAATTATAGGTTTTTATACCCTCTATCTGGAAAGAAAGTGGCTTGTCTTATAGAATTTGTGGATCCTCCACTCTATTCATGCCATAACATCCAGATGTCAAAACTGGGCTGGTGGTAGACACCTATATTCCAAGGAAACAAATCTGGATTCCATTTTTTCTTTCTGTTTGAACAACTGATGTACGTAGCAGGAAACTGTATTCAACTTTTCAAACTCGCTTTCCAAGTTTTATATTTTCCTCTGCATTATGTGGCTCTCCTGACTCCAGCTCATTTAAAATAGCATTCAGTCTGCTTTCAGATGTATACCCAATCATGTGTGAAATTTTGTCCTTCACCCAACTGTTGAAATTGCACTATCTCTTCTTCCGGAAAAACCAGAGGGGAAGAACAACCCAAGTAGACAACTTTTTATAACCAAAAGAATAGCTGTCAATCTGCTTAAAACAAATTCAGAGGAATTCTAAATGAATTCCTGATGCGAGCATTTTCTTGGGAATGTGACGACCTAGCAGAGAAGTTCCTTAAAGAGAAATTATAGAGCAAATAATGATTTTTCCAAAATCACCAGATACACAGGACACAGTTGACTCTTTATTTCAGTTTCTTTAATTTAGGCATCTGTATATATTTCAGACCCAGAATAACTTGGCAATCAAGATTGCTGATTGCTGAGTCCTAGAAACCACTTTACCTCTTGGGTTCTCAGTCTCCCCTTCTAGGACACAGTCTGCTTTAGACTGGTCTCATGAAAAACAGATATTCAATAAACAAATTTGGAGTATTCATTCTCTGAGCTACTGCTTTGTCACAGTTTTGAAAGGAATAACTCTTTTAGATCCTAGCCACAAAACTACCATCAGTAAACTAAAACTTAGCAGTGGTTGAAAAGAGGTAATTTATTTCCAAAGAACCCTAATTTTCTCCCAGGGAGTAGTAACATTGAATATGGCACTTCAGTCTTTAAAACAAGGGCCTCAGCTTGAACAATTGCAAAACATTTATACTTAAGAAAGTAGTACAATACCAGATAAATTTCACTTAAATTCCCATTTTCTTCACATTAGGTCTTTTCGTTTAGATCTGAGGCCTCTGTGCGTGCATTAATGTATCCCACTGAAATGTCATAAAATTATTTGGGTGATTTTATACCATCTAATAATATAAACAGTAATATATTCTAGATAAAAAAAAAAAAAATCAGGGTGTATGGTCTGAAAGGTCCAGATCCACTTAAAGAGACACATGAACAGAAATGTGTAATTGAATGAAGACATGCTAAATAACACAAGAACAGGTTCCAAACAGATTGAATTCTATTTGGGATATCAGAACATCCCAAATGGTTCATTGTGCTATATTAGCTTTCTCCAAAAATTTCAACTTCATGTCTTGTCTACTTATAATTATGCCAGAAAATTTAGTCATGCGTATATATAGTCATTGCATTTATAAAATGGCCATTATATGATGGTATTATTTTACAGAATTACTTTAAACTTCTGCCCATAAAGTTCCCGCCTCACTTCACTATTTTGGCTCACGGCTTTGGCTGTGGTGAATATACCACCTGAAGCTCTTTCGTTCCTCCATGCCATTGTTCTTGCCATTTCCTCTGCCTGAAGTGCCCTTTCTCTTCTTTCATGGCTTTACTTAATCCACTAGTCTCAGCTCATTGGTCATCAACTTCACTTGAGTTTAATGTTATGTTCCCATAGGACTTTTTAGCATATTTTTATTTTAACACTTAACATATCAATAATCCTGTCTCTCCCATGGGATGGTCAGAAGTTCAAGGGCAAGGACTACTTTCTATCCATCTTTAAGTCCTTGATGACTAAGAATATCTATCTCATTGTCAGTTCCCAGTAAATGTTTTTGGAATATGTCAAAGAAAGTAGTCTCATCAACTTCTATGTTTATTACTTAATGTGGGCTTATTTGTACATTCCTTGACTTTATAATTTACCATAAACTTACACAGAGGACATGGAAAAAGGGGATTAGAAAATTTGAATCAAGGCCCACAAAGGGACAATGAGGTAAAATCCAGATTGAATTTTTTCTTAATGTGGCCTTTTATTTCCATGCAACTCTCATCTTCCACTGCTATTATCAGGCATAAATTTAAACTGATCTAAGCAATTTCATCATCTATTTTAGTCACAGTTTTGCAGAGTCACCATCTTGGTGACTCTGCATGTGAATGTCTGAGAATCAAGTTGAGAGTCCCAACCCCCCACTTGTTAGCTTACCCAAAGTCAATTGCCTAAATCCCCTTGCCTCAGGTTCCTCCTGTATCTACTTCACAGAATTGTAGGGAGTACAGAAATTCCTGTTATATAAAGGGCTTGACATAGCACTTGGCAGTAGGTTACACTGTAAGTGGAACCTGGGACTGTTAGACTGTACCTCAGTTGGGGAGGAGATCTTCTGGCAGGCGGGTGAGCAGAGTTCTGATGGCTCCTACAACCGGAAGACACAACCGGAAGAGAGAGAATTGCATTCTCCTTAAACCAAGTACCTCAAAGAGGTAATCTCACACTTGTTGGAAATGGCTTAGACTTATATGGTCTTATCATTGCTTTCTGCTCTGGGGTTAAGATGAAAGGTTCTAGTCTGAGATTGACTACAAGGTTGGCCAGCTTGCCCAGAGGACATGATGTCCCTAGCCCTCCCTACATCATTTTAAGCTTGGAAGTAATCAGAAAAATAAAAACAGTATATAATTTTAGTCCCCAAATCTAGCTATTAAGGGCATGTTTACTACACTTCAGACACCTGAAGCCTTACTGTCTCTGACACAAATTTAAGATATAATTTTTAATGAATTTCCTGAGATGATTTCTGGCCCTGACAATTAAAAGAGATTATGAAAGGACTGCTAGAAGTAAAGATAATTTTCAGTGAAGAGTGCTAAGTACGTGATATTAAAATAGAGACCCAGAAAATTAGACATAGAATATTATCACTGTTCAGTATGATATTGGATATTCCTAAAAGATCAATCTGAGTCATGTTAAAAAGAAAGAAAGAAAGAAAGAAAGAAAGAAAGAAAGAAAGAATTGTATATCAGGCTAAGACATTTGGAATTTCTACTGCATTAAAATGAGGCACCCCCTTGAGATTCAATTTGTAGAGTAGAGCTAAAATTATTGAAATGTAAGATTCTTGAGGTATTATTTTGCTTTTTTTTTTTTAAGATTTTATCTCTAAAATTGGCTAAGCAACAGGGTACCTGTAATTTTCCCTCTGACATATGAAGGACAGAAAAGAGGGCAGGAAGAATGGAAGGAGAGGTGGTAGAGGGAGGGAGGGAGGGAGGAAGGAAGGAAGAAAAGGTTATGTTCAATATCCTTTGTTTCCAAAGGCAGAAAAATATGAAATACACTTTAAAGATTTCTGTTCAAAGCTTTGAGTTCAGAGGTCTACAGAGTTTACTTATGTGAAACATGTTCTCTGCCAAAGCCAAACAAATAGAAGTGTCACTGTATTTAGAGAATAAGGGAAATGGAACTTTTTCATAATAATGTTAATCTTTTCTTTTTTGATACTATTAAGAACAACTGTAAAGCTGGCTTCCTCTCCCCCCCCCCCAAAAAAAAGATTATTGAGAAGCAAATTCAACTACACTTTGAGGAACAGGGTCATCTTGTTTAGCAGTTCTAGATCAGAACTTGGAAGTTATTTGATTTTGGATGAGGAGATAGTGGCTGAAAAGCATGATAATCATGGCTATGTAACTGATTCTGATATGTAAGTTAAAATTTTTTTCAAGTTCTAGTCTCATTTTTGCTACTCTCCATTTGGGGCAAACCTTTTACATCTCTGGGATCATTTCCCTCAACTGTAATACAAAGAGGTTGGACTAGATTATTTTATAAAGTCCCTTCCAATTCCAATAGCCTACGACTTTAGAGAAAAAAAAATCAGCTCTTTTATGCATTTGACACACAACTGAAAGTCTCAACTAAGTGACGTGGATCGATATACCATACAGCAAATTTTATTTCAAGGACATTGGTATCCTTGGGATACAGTTAACATCCTCCTGGCTTTGTCCAAAGCACATACTATGCAGTTGAAATGGCTAGACCACATTTTTTTTTTTTTTGAATGAAAAGATTTGTGCCTCCCACATGTAGAGCTTGGGGTATTGTGAATAGTATCCTACACATACGCAAATGAGAACTGGGAAGATAATTAAATCTGAAGGTGGAAATAGAGTAGACTTGTGAATGAACAAAGGAAGTGTGTTTCTCTGGAAGCCAAGATGTCAAAGATACATTTTACTGGTACTGTATACTTCCAGCTTTCATGTAAATCAGTATTCAGCTGCCTCAAATGTTCTAACTCTGCATTTCCGAAGAATCCATTGTGTATATTAACTGAGGCTGAGGCAGGAGGAGATGTCAGGCATTTTAAAATTCTCAACTTATAGAGATTCACGGATATGCATGAATGGCCAAAGTGCACTTTATTTTTGAGCTAAAAATGAGAACAAAACAGATTCAATTTCTAATACTTTGCTTCCAAACCTGGGCTTCTATTTTTTTCTCTGAAAATAGCCATGAAACTAAAAAGGGGGAAATGCGACTCAAAGGATTCTAAAATGCTTCCTTAGTGCACACCTTTCCAATGGCCCAGTTTTGGCAAACTAGCTCCAGGCCATTGTCCAAGCTCCCATTGTTCTTCCTTATGACTCATACACGTTAGAGTGCTAAGCAGCTGCTCTGTGGCTACAGGGATGCCCTGTCCCAACAAACATAAGCTGAAAGTCATTTGGTCCCAACCCCTAATGTTGCATAGATGGAAACTGAGGTCCAGGAGGTGATGTTATTCACACAAAGTAACACAGCAAGTCACACAAGTATTTTGATTCTAACCCATTGCTCTTTTCATAACCGCATTGATTCCTGACAAATAATATAAAATGAGAGAACCAGATCCTTGAAAAACAACAGGGTTATAACGCTATTTTTTTTTTTTTTTTTTTTTTTTTGTTTACCCTTTTTTTCACCTTTTCCGTTGTTTTTTTTTTTTTTAGTTGAGCCATCTTTTCACCTTTCACGTTGTTGCTTTTGTCTTGTCAGCTTCTTGTAGAAAGATGTCTTACTGCAGGGAAATTCAGCTTGGCATTTTCCTTAGACAAAGTGATCTTTTAAATGTAGCCAACATTTCTTTTGGAGTATGACTCCATTCCACATAACACATCTTAAGATTGATGTTTATTAAGTTGGTTGTTTAAATCATGTTCGGAGCTTGGTTACATGGGCTGTTTCTTTGTCTCTGTCTCTCCCTCTCTCTCCTTTTTCTTTGTGCTTGACACAAAAGGATGGGGCCCCCAGGATCATCTGGAAATGGATCAGTGTATTCATGTGTGAGCTCCACAAAGCACTGGAGCAAAGGTGTCATTAGACGTTAGAAGTCATTCAATCACACCCATCTCTTCATACAAAGTAAAGAGGGAAAAGGCTCTGTATGGTAACTATCTATAAAGCTTTGTGTATTCATTCACCCCTTACTTCTTATAGGAGCTGTCTTTTTTTTTTTTTTGCTTCTCTCTGCCTTTTACGAGATTTGAGATTAGCTTTCTTTTTCTGAATCTGCTATTAATACTCAGCTCTTGTTTAGTACTGAAAGTATCTAAAGTAATAGATTTTTTTCAAGAGAGCTTCTGGGGTTAATTCTGATTATGTTTCCTTTCGAATGATGAGGATTTCCTTGGTATCCATGCTGCTGCCATGGGCTGAGCAAGGGAAAAGAGTGACTCTTGTGCCCCAAAGGGGAATTAATTGTCTACCTTTAAGTACGTTACTAGGAGCCTTTCCTGGGTATTAAATGTAGCAATCAATCAAGGGAGGTTTCAATGTATCAGTATCCTGTTTGCCCTGAAATGTATATGGAATCTATGAGAGTTTTGAAGCACACGCCATCTGCTGGATAGTTAAAATACTGTAACCAAAAATAATGTGAACAAGAAACATATGGAACAGTCTACATTAAGGAATGGCTGATTGCTATTTTAAATAAATAGTACTTCCCAGGCCCCAGGTAGAGTACAGTGTCCCTAACTTGCCGTCTGCACTCTAAAAGTTTAAATTTATTTTTTTGTAATCTGAATAAAGATATCCCTTCCTGTTCACGCTCTGTGCCAAACTCTTCATCTAGTTTGCCATCATGAGAACAAATGCAAAATAACTGCTAATCTTCAGAGAAAAGATAACTTTTCAGTAATGCATTTGGGAGCCCCCAGAATTAAAACCAGAGTTAATATAAGAAAATCTGGAAGGAAAGAGATGAAATACGGTTATGTAGGAATAAAGGGTAAAGATATCAAATTAAAACCACGTGTAAGACATAAATACAGGCTAAACAGCTAATTCTTTCTCTGAGGGACCCTTTAAAAGGATCGATCTCCACCTAACACCCCCACACTGCCCCCTCATTAGAAGAGCTCATGAATAAAGCAGACACTTCTTAAATTACCCAACCTCCCTTAGAAATTATATATCATAGTCACATTCTATATAACTCCTTCGATGCCGGACTCCAGCCCAGGCTCTTCCTATGACTACCTGAGCAGGTTGTTTCACATTTGGGGACTCAGTTTCCTCTTTTTTTTTTTTACTTTTTTTTTCCAGTTTCCTCTTTTGTTAAGGATTACTTGATGAATTTTACCGTCTTAGTGAGCTACTGAAAACATTGAGATGCAAATTAATAGTATACACATAAACAGAAGCCCACCAAAATACCCCCAAAATCTAGAGTTACAACTTAGAATTAGGACACTGACAAGGGAGAGTCTGTGAAAGAATGGCATTTCTCCACAAGTAGAAAAATATCCTAAGAAGTGAGAAATTTCAGAACTTCAGTCTGCATCTGGCCAGGAAACCCTGTGGGGAGTTAGTAGAGAGGAAGCAGTAAGAGAGCCATACATTGCTATAAGGCTATTGTTTTATTTTTTTCCTTCCAGTAGAATATAAAACAGTAAAACAAAATCCATGAACATCTCACATGAAGAGCTCTCAAAACCAGGGCACCCAAATTGTCAGCTCCATCTCCTCTTCTGAATCACAAATACACATATATGGCTAAAAGGAGAGAAGGAGCAGACGAAATACCAAACAGATGAAGAGAGAAAGAAAAGATGTTCCCAAACATATTAATTGTTTGCCCACATGACTTACTGGTATGTTAATGTCTCGTATCAGCCACTGTTAATGAGAACATTGTCCCATATTTCCCTTTTAGTTTATAAATGGAGTAGCATTATGTAATCACCCTAACGAGGTAATAGAAACATAAGTACACAGGAAAATTTGATAGGGTTTTCTCCTAATTCATTCTCTGCTGTGTTGGTCACTCCACATCCCATTAAACCTCCCTCTCCCTCTGAAATCTGGCTGAGTCTCTAGTCCCGAAGGACATATTGTTGGCTATTATTTATAATAAGTCTCTCTCCTCTTGGCAGGATATAGAACAGCTGTTGGTCTATTCTCTGCCACAAAGACCAACTTCTCTCTTTTGCCCTGGACGATTGGGAGAAAGTCGGGGAGAAGAGCAATTTATAGTTGTGTTACAGCACCTCTATTTTCTTTTATGTTTATTTATATTGCTTCCATTTCTGTCTGGGATTTCTGAGATAATCAAGATCACTCTGCTACAGAATTCTCTTATGGGGAGGCTCTGGTGGCAGTTGATGGCGTTTTTCTTCATTGAGTCAGACATTTTAGAATTCCGAGCTAGAGGATGTGGCGAACATTTCTTCTGTGAGAGCATGAGAATGTTCTTTTTTTTTCTTATAAACTGATGAACATGTTCTATTTTACATAAACAACAAGTGATTTTGAATTTCTCAGGGGAAAGCACCTTGTCTTTGTCAACTTTCTGTTCCCAAAACTTAGCATAGTGCTGAGTGGGGTTCTGCTTTGTTCTCCTGTAGGTGTCAGCCATTCTGACCAGCACCTAAGTGTCACCCCAGACTTCCAGACCAATCAAACCTCATTACCTGAGGTGGGGCCTTTTCTGTGATCTTTTGTCTTAGATTATTAACACAATGACAGTGAAGTGTTCAAGTGAAAGAGAGTCACATATCTCTCTTTCTTTAAATCAAAAACTAGAAATGATTAAGCCTAGTGAGGAAAGCATGTGGAAAGCCAAGACAGGCAGAAAGCTAGGCCTCTTGTGCCAAACAGTTAGCCAAGTTGTGAATGCAAAAAAAAAAAAAAAAAAAAAAAAAATCCTGGGAACTCAATGTTTCACTATCTGAGCTAAAGAAATCTAGAGCAGGTACTGCATCTTCAGAGAGACCTGGGCATCTCCAAAGGGGAATGTAGAGAGAATTTCTCTGTTCTTTTAGGGCTTGGAGGAAACTCACAAAGTGAGAAGTTAGTCTAGAGACCCCTAGACCCAGAAAGGATCCAAACGGCTTTGACACAGGTATTGGTGTGACACATGACAGCCTCGGATATACAGGAAAGAATCTCAGTTTGGCACTGAGGTGTCTCTGCTTTGAGCTGAGACCGGTTGGCTGCTGGTCAAGCCATGTTTGGCAAAGACGAGAAGAAGCAGAATGGAGTCGTTAAATCCAAGGCACTGGACGTGGCAACGGGGAGACAGAGTCCTTGCGACATTATTTATTTCTACATGGATTTAGCTTGGTAAGCATTTAATAATGGTCCGTTTCCTCCACAGTCTAACTGGGCCCCTTCCTAGGAGAGCATGGAAAGATGACAGTTTCTGTGTGCTGGGTGCCTCTTGGTAAGGGCTTGTAAAACCCTTTCAAATTTCCTAGTCTGTGTTTCTAAATGTCTGTCATAAGCATCCTGATGGACCTGGCTCTCCATATTTTCTCTGATACTCCACAACCCACCCAATAAGCATTTAGTAAATGTACCTGACAGACACACAAAGAATATATATGATGAAAGAGGATACTAGGTGCTGAAGCCATGGAGATGCCTGCCTTTCCGATAATCAGCAGTTTGTAGGCAACATGGGAAAAAAAGGACAATAATAGCTATGGTTTATAGAGTGCTTATGACATGACAGGCACAGTGCTCATCACTTGAGATACATTGTTTTATTTTATCGCGTAATCTGGTTTATAAAGGGAATCACTGGAGGCATAAAATGTCGCAGTACTCATTTTTGCCTAATTGTGAACCAGGTCTTCAGAACAGGAAAAGGAAGCTGGTCAGATTGGATGAGAGAGTAGCTTAAGCCTTCTCTGGAGAAGGCCTGAAAGACGATTAGATCCAGGTAAACTTTGCCTTTTTCTGCCCTCCACCTATCTCTTTGATTATCCTGACGCCTTCAGAGTAGTTGTTTGTTCACTGAAATAAAATTTAATTGGTGAGATTTTACACATTTTCAGAGATGAAGAGCCAGGACAGCCTCCATAGGAAATTGCTGAATGAAGTACTTGGTGAGAACTACTGTTAAGGTACAGAGCACATTAAATAACGTGCTGGTTCAGGGCTGGGGTCTGGAGTCAGGTTGCCTGAGTTTAAACATCAAACTGGAGCTGTAACTTTGAAGCAATCTCTCTGTGCCTTGGTTTCATTGTCTATAAAGCATGTAGCATAAAACCTACTTCACAGAATTCTTGTTAAGGATTAAATAAGATGATGCATGTAAAGTGCTTAACGTGGCATCTGGTGTTTAATAAACGCTGGCCACTACTATAACTATTATTACTAGTGACCAACATATCCTTCTTTTTCTTTTCACAAGATGTGCAGGCTAATTGAGAGAAAAGACCTTAAATATTTTTCATATCTAGCACAATGCTTACTTAGCACCTTGTTGATTCTGAGTAAATATCGCTGGATGGCTGGATGGATGAATTTGAGTTTATGTGGATAAAGGCACTACAAAAGACCTAATTCTTTCCAGATCCCTTCCCAGAAAGTCATGCCTCACATGTTACCCAAAGGAAATCACCATGACACTAAACCCACTTGCAACTTCCAGCAGACAGTTTCTTAAGTTCACCTGGCCATTTAGACTCTCAAGACTCCTATACACCACATTTGACATTTGTCTACTCAGAAAGATATGGGATAGGAACCGTAGCTTGCCAGCTCCAACTAGAGAGCAGTATTAGGCATTCCTCGGTAATTAGAGCCCTACCAGCTCAGGTGCAAGATGATGAAATCCATATTGGGCAGGTGAAGGAACTGCCTTTGCTTAAAAGCCTTATATCTCAAAGCAGTCAATAACTCTCGTAACAGCTCCAAAGACATAGCTTGCAGCGTCCTCTCAAGGGACATTCTAGTTATAAGAATTGCTACACTCAGAGAAGTCCAAAGCATGGCATTCCCACCAGGTATTTACAGTTCATTTGTAGTTCCCCCCAGTCCAGACACAGTCTACCAATGAGGGTCATTTTTACCATATGCAATGTTGCCTAGTAACATAGTTGACACATACCATCTTTATCTGTTTCCAGGGAAACCAAGCTAAGAAGTTAACCAAAGGTCATATTCTCATGCAAAAAGAGAAAGGGTTTTGTTAACTCTTTGCCCACACCATCTAAATAGTTACTTAAAACATAGCCTGAGAAATCTATCCAATGTCCCTGTGAGGAGCTCGTTCTCATACCTCATACCTGCCACAAATATTTTCCAAAGTGGAATAACATAGGCATGGCCCGGTCCACTCTTCTGCACCTTCTCTCCAACAACCAAGAGTCAGGCTCAGTGATCCGTGACACCATGCCTGCCTTAACATTGCGCCCCCAGTCCCAATCTCATCCTTCAAAGTCTCATCCTTCAAAGCACAAGCATAATGAGCTGAATCTAAGGGAGCTTACTGTTCAGAGAGGGGGAGTGAATTCCAAACACGATTGAATGGTATCAGATGCACCTAAGAGGGAAGCACAGAGAAGTCCTGACTTCTCTGATTTTAATTATTAATGATGATAATCATCTTTACTATAAGTTGTTCCAGAGATTTTTTTTCGACCAGTGGGAACTGCTAAACTCTCAGATCATTTCACCTTTTAAGCAGCCACAAGATGGTAGAGTATGGTTAGTACCAACTTGCCTTAATAGAAGGATTAAGTATTCCATTTATTTCCATATCCAAATGAAAATAGTTGTTATTTATTAAATTATTATCATGTGCCAGGGACTGTGTAAAGTACTTTACTCACACTCTCTTGTTTAATCATCACATATTACTAACACCGCTTCTCAGGAGAACCCAAAGCTCAGAGAAATTACAAGACTTGCCCAGGGTCACTCAACTGTACATGGCAGAACCAGGAGTTAGGTCAGATTTAGTGTTAGTCCAAATCCCATATTATGCGTTCTGTGATATCTTCATGGAGATGGCTTATAAATTATGCATTATATTCATAAAGCCAATCTGTAAATGCAGTGGAAACACATTGCTTTTAAAAATATGAGGAAGGAAGGAAGGAAGGCAGGAAGGAAAAGGAAGGAAGGAAGGAAGGAAGGAAGGAAGGGAGGAAGGAAGGAAGGAAGGAAGGAAGGAAGGAAAGAAGGAAGAAAGGAAGAAAAGAAGGAAGAAAGAACAAAAAAGACTTTATTGAAATAGGGAAGAGTTAAGTTTAGGTGAAAATATATGTGAGACAAAGGGAAATCCTCATTTTACTTGAGTTTCTTTTTTCTCCTCTATTTTGTAGCATTACCTATTCTGAAATGGAGCTTACAATATAAATGATCGAAAAGGCAAAAAGTACAAAGGAGAGTAAAGAAAAATAGAACATAGCATGCAGATTCTGAAGTCACCACTCTGCAGCTAGTCCTATCAGAGTCCCTTTAAAGAATTACAATTACAACTCATTATCTATCTTGAAGATATGCTGAATAACATAAGAACCGGTTCCAAATCTAAAATCCTACTGAGATATTAGAAGCACTACTGGTTCATTATAGTGGCAGGTTTAATAATTTTTCCAAAAATTTTCAGCTATATGTTTTGTCTATTTATAATGTACTTAAATATGTATTCCTGCCAAAAAGAAAAGTTAAACTAAATTCTTTCACTATGGCTAGCACGTTCCCATTTTGTTCTGATTAATTCACAGATCTGTACAATGAAAGAATTTATAATTGGCAAGAAAAAGTCTAAATTGGGCAGTTTAATTGTCAAATAAATTTTAAAACTTGCATGGGCAGTGGGGAGAAATATAGACATGTTGGCATTTTGAACCCATAAAGGAATATTTTATTATTAGTCATGCCAATGTAAGAGAAGGAAAAACAAAAAAACAAAAAAGAAAGACTTTGGTCTGTCAGATAAAATAACTCTTTCTTTAAGAACTTTGAAGAAATCTATTCAATCAAATAATTTTTCAATGAAGGTAAATGTAATAAAATTTTATAATTCACTTCATTTCTTTCAACTCCTCTTAAGACACTCCCTTAGAAAATAGTTGCATAAATAAAATGACCAACATGTGTAAAAACTAAACTGTTTTTATTTAAAATAATTTTCTTCCTGTCTGATTTAGAGTACAAAAGATTAGTTTTAAAGGAAACACAAGATGGATTTCATAAGAATGGTTTCATCCTCCAAAACTTTACCTATTGGGGACATCAAATGAAAATAGGAAATGAAAATTTATCTACTTACTTTGTTTTTTCAGTCGTGTAATTTTACGATGCATTTTAATTCTTAAACATTTTTATTTCTTGATCCAGACTTGTTTTCTATTAACTTACTCACCCATTAAGTAAAGTTTAAATAACATTAATTGCAGTATATGTGAGGGTTAGCAGCCTTTCAAGAGTGGGACTACCTTATTAGGACACCCAGTCTGGAATGCTGAGATAGCTAGAATGTACACTGACTATCCAAACAGAACAGGGAGAATGGAGGTAGCACAGAGTAGGTAGAAATCCTGAAAGGTCCCACCTACTCCAAACTATCCCACCTTCCACTTTCATATTTTCTACTACGGACTAGGAAGACTAAACTCACTCCTCATTCATCCTTTCACATGATGTCTTTTAACTAATTATTTTTTCCTGATACTTGATCATCAGAAGGAATGAAAGGAAGAAAAGGTAATATCTATTGAATGTTTACTACATGCCAAGAGGTAGGCGAGGCATTTTATTTAAGTTATAAATTATCTAGTGACTCCTCAAAGCATACCTGTAAAGTATGTTAAATTAATTAAAGCTTAATTAAACCTATTGAAAGGCGAGGAAACTGAGGCTCAGAAAATGAGGTGATTTGCCCAAGATTTCTTATCATAAGATGCCAGAATAAGGATTTGAGGTAAAACTTCTTGGAGTTTCAGTTAGAAAGTGAGTCAGTTGAGTATCAAGAAATTGAAAGGAAATTTCGACCAGGAACATTTCAGGGGAAAGCATTCATTGATTAGCTCAACAACTGTCTGATTAGCTATTAAGTGCCAGCCCTGTGCTAGACACCAGGAGAAACCGGAGTGAACAATAACTACATGGACACTAACTATACTCTTGTCAGTTAAGACCAAATAACCAGGAGCAATGTGGTAAACTGGGAGAGAGCGATGTGAAAAGAGAGGGAGGATACCAAATGCATTTTAATTCTTAAACATTTTTATTTCTTGATCCAGACTTGTTTTCTATTAACTTACTCACCCATTAAGTAAAGTTTAAATAACATTAATTGCAGTATATGTGAGGGTTAGCAGCCTTTCAAAAGTGGGACTACCTTATTAGGACAAACTTTGGTAAATACCTATTGAGAGCCGCAACTTAACATTCACTCCACCTGTTGTAAGGTTCTGACCCGAGCTTGGGCTAAGCTCTTTCCCAAGAGTAAAACCCAACAAATTCATTGTTGGAAAGTAGGGGCTATGATTCTGGGGACTAAATATTTAAGGAGAGCTTTAGTCTAGGCCTCTGAAGTAGAGGTTCTATAATCATCCTGATCCGAAGGCCACAGATGTTGGATGTCATGATCTAGATTCCATTTCTCCATCATATATCTCTCTACGCAGACTCTGGCACTTAGAAAATACTTAACAAATAATTGTGGGAGGAAGGCAGGGAGGAAATAATTATGGGAGGGAGAGAGGGAAGGAAAGGAAAGAGCAGTTCTTCCTGGACCTGTGCTCAGATTGTACCTGCCCTCTCCAGGGACCCCAATGCAAATCCAGGGGCTGAGATCGTCCTGTATATTAACAATGTTCTAAGTAGCTTAGAGCTGCACGATCATATAAGTTCATCCTTTTAGAGGCATTAGTCTTTTTATTTGAATGTAAAGTGTATCCTAGAAAATTTGAGGTGAAAAAAAGGAATGCATTAGAGGTAGCCTACCATTCATAGTTCTGAAACTAGAACATTTTGCTGACAAAGAGAAATGTATTTTTAAGTCTGAGTTCTTAAAAGAAAATTTCGTCCTAGTCCTCTAGCTAGTCTATTTCTGCCAGCTTCCCGGCTATGAACACAACACATTCTTGCAATTCATCACTTCCCTTGGCTCAAGCCAGCCTTTAAAATGGGTGGCGGCATATGCTTCCCATTAGCTCTGCCTCTGCCTCACCTGGGCTGCGCAGAACCCTCTCTCCTCCCCCCTGTCTGCCCCCTTCTCTGCTCCTCCTTCCCAAACTAGACCCGTACCCCTGCCAGCCTCTCTTACCAAGCAGCGCTGCCTGCTGGAATGGCAGGAGGCAAGCGAAGAAGAAGGAAATAGTTCAGTTCTTTAAAAAGTCAATTCTTCAGTTTAACAGCCTTTCATTCAGAAGTAAGACCTAGAAAAAGAGAAAGCCAAGGGCAAAACCAAAAACAATAACAGAAATGAAAAAGAAAAAGAAAACAGAAGTTTGCTGACTGGAAAGAAAGAAAATAGAAAAATAGAAAAGGGGCAACAAAAGGTTAAGAGGGGGAAATTCCCATCATTACATCACTTTGGCAGCCAAATGCTTCTTTAGTCCACCAGTTTCTGTCCTGATTTATCTTCTAGGCTCTACCAGGAAGTTTTACCCATCTGGAGGGCACTTTCTGTTTAACTTGGTTATCCGAGTGACAAAATATTCTTTCCATTTGGTGAATTCTGATTCCCTCTGTGACCTGGTACATAAATTAAAACTTAGACTGAGGCTCAGATTTTTAGATCAGCCCAAAAAATACTTCCCACACACACCAAATTCTCTCGTTTTCTCTCTCGAATACTAGCTGTCGATTAGCACTTTCAATCCTTGGCTTACTTTCCAAAGTAATCAAGAAGGCAAGTTCTCTCAGAATACCTTTGCAATATAACTGGACAACTCCGATCCTGACTTATTCATGCCACAGGACTTAAGAGACAAGTTGGTGGGCATCTTTTTTTTGAAACTGATTATTAATGGCAAGAAAGGAATGTGCAAAGGGCAAAAGCCTTAGCCTTTGCTGGTATACAGAGAGAATCATAGACATCTCAGTTTGAAAGGAACCTTAGAGATTCCCTAATCCACACCCTTTATCTCACAGATTAAGAAACTGAGGCTAAGTAGTGAACTCCCACTTCATACAGGGAGAAAATGGCAGGACAAGGATTCGCCTAAGGGTCCTCAGCCCGAGTCCTGTTCTCTTTTCCATGGTATGCAAGCACCAGACCCTCCCACAAGTCCCTTTGTGCCAACATTAGAGACAAAGTTCTGCAATCCGTATATCTAGAATGGCATTTTGTTCTAGGTCCAACAGTTAATACAGAATCTGCTGAACAAAACTGACTTTGCTCAATATTGGTGACCCATGACATCCATATGACCAACAGAAAACCTCAAAAAACAGAACGACCTCTGAGAAAATTAGAAAAAGGTTCACTTTCCTCAGTATATCTAGACTCCCACCTTTCCACCTCCACCCCGGGTACAAGGCTTAGCAAAGTACAGAGTGGAGATATTTTAGCCCCAACTTGCTCCCTCAATCAGGTGCTCTTATGTGAGCAAAACTTCCATGACCATGTCCTGGTCCTGACCAGAGCATATTCTTGGATTAAGAGAATCACACCAGGTACAGCCGCACCCCTGACTCACAGAAAGGCATCCTAATGTTCTCATTTGAAACAAGAGCCATCTCATTATAGTGGATGAAGCAAGAAAAAAAAATCTCATCTTCAAGGATTTGAACAGCTTTTTCTTTTTTCTTAACACCTCTCATTTCCAAAGAACTGAGCCAGATTCAACTCTGAACAAAATGGTACAGTCAGGCACACATGCCAGGAGGCCTCTTTTTCTCTTGATTCACGTCTTCTCAGTAGCCAGATGTTTGTTCATCCTCCTAGCTACCTGCCCTGGTACTCCCTCCTGGCTTCCAGTCACAATCCTTTCTAAGATGTTATCTGATAATGGCCTCATACAATCATCAAAAAATATTTATTGAAAACTCACTATGTGCCAAAATTAAGGTTTCAACTTTTCCTAGGGGATTAATGCTTTAGTAGAAATTCCCAAGCCTGCTGCATAATGTACACTCAATAAATATATCATAAAAGGAGGAGAGGAGAGAGCAGGAGACCTTTTCTGCTCGAAGAATGGCGAAATTCAGGAATCACATCACACAGTGGCCAGGGAAGGGGAACAAGGGGCAAGGGACCTTTACAGTCACCCTGCATGTCATGGCAGATAGGCCTTGTGTTCTGTTCCGTGTTCTTCAAAATGCTCAGGACATCAGCGCAACCACATGGGAAACTGCAGTAAACACCTCTGCTCGACCTCCCAAATTCTTCTAGGCACGCCTCCCTCCTTCTCAGCCAGATACACCAGCTTGTTTAGGCCCTGGGTATTTCGGCCCCTGTTTTGTCTCCACAGCTTGGTTTCTGTGGGTTATCTAGCCCTTGATGAACAGCACAGCCTTGGATTTCTACCTTGGCTTTCACCTTCACACTAGTTCCAGGCAAGGCATGAGTTCCAGGACTCCAGGACTCTCCGGCTCTAAGTACTCCACACCTACCTTTGCTCCCCAGCTGCCAGCCCTGGCCCCCCACTCACCTCACCAACGTAGCTGTTTATCTCTGTCTACTTATTTTAAGTCCATAAGGGCAGGGAGGAGGGGCATGGTTACTAAAATCACTTACAGAATCCTTTCCTTGAGTGCGTCTGCTGGAAGTCTTCTTTCAGTTTTCCTCCTGTTAGAGATGTTTACGTGTCTTCCTACTCCTTTTAACTGGGAGTTCCTAGAAAGAAAACACTCTGCCTTCATCACCTCTATAACATCATTATTGCTCGTACATAATAATTGCTCGTAAAATATTTTTCCTTTCTTGAATTATTCAACCAGCTATTCTATTGTCCATTTAGTTTTAGTCGTTGTTTTAATCAGAGGAAATTAACAGGGATTTCTCACTGACTCTGGTCTTCCTCTGATGGGAAAATTTTTATATTAAATGCAAATTACTTTGCCATCTGCGTGCATCTTAAGTTCCGGGATCTTTTCCCTTTATATAGGGAAACCAGGTTTCCCACCAATGACTGTTAAAGTACATTTGGCAACCCTCGTTGCTCTTTCTCCATAACCCATATGGCAAAGTTTTCTTCTTGTTTCCACTTGAGGATTTTTATAAGGCTTCTTTATGTTATTCTTGTTTTTAGAGTATTTTTCTGTTCCTTGACAGAGAGATTGGACCTTCTTCTTGGACTTCTCTGTCTGTACTCTCTAGTCACTGTGCTGATTCTGTAAGAGGAAGCCTGTTTTTCTAGTTAGAACCCATTTGCTAATGTGTCTGATCTTTCTGCTTGTAAAATGATATCAGTATTAGTTGTTGCTCCTTCTCTCCCTAGGTCGATATGTAAGGAGAGTAATAAGTGAGCTGATCTAAGAAAAAGGTGGTTTTCATCATGTGTCCCAAATTAAAGGCTATACCTGGATTGTGGAATGTTAAGAATTGACTGGTAATCAATAGATTAGTTGATTCTGTTCTATAACATTGGGTAAATGAGATGGAGAAAAAGTTTCACAGAGATGCAAGCCTGAGTTAAGTATAAAAAGGTGGGATGGGAGCCGACGGTGAAGGACTTTGATTTTTAGGCTCAAGGTTTTGGACTTTATCCAGTAGGGAGCCACACTGGGATTTAACAAGGGAGTGACATGATTCGATATGAGTTTAAGAAAAGTCATTCTGACTTCAGTGTGGAAGACCAGTGGGGATCCAAAGTGAGTTTAGGAGGCTAATGCAGTAGTCCGTGTGAGAAAAGAGAGGGGCCCAGATCAAGAAAAGCAATGGATACTGAGAGGAAGAAGGATAGGTTTGACAGACTTTTCAGGAAAAAAAGTATGGGTCTTCCACTAGTACTCCTTTGCTACTTTCTCCGGCTACTTGGGCCTCCTCTCTCTTCCCCTTTGCATGTCCTGCACTAGATGGCTGGTGACAGTCTTAAAACTCAGAAATTCTGGTATAAATCTATGTTTCTTTGCCTCCTGATTGTAGATCTCTTTAAGTATTAATTTTCCAGGGTCACCAGCCAGCTACAGATACGTGCTTCAGTAGCAAGGCTAAATTTGCAAGCTGCTATCTAATAAAGTTCTAGCTCTTACAACTACTTATGAGTGTGTTTCAAAATGTGTGTGTGTGAGAGAGAGAGACAGAGACAGAGACAGAGAGACAGAGATCAAAAGAGAACACCTGAACTTTTGGACAATGTTAGCCAAAGACTCATATCCACTGGTAAAAAAGAGCATTTATTCTTATTTTATTGTGGGTGTGGCATTCAGTTTTACAGATTTAAAAGCAGCAGGGAAACTGCAAAGCCAGTGTTTTTTCTGAGGCATTAGTTGCTGTGAAGAAAAACAAGCCAAAGTTTTGCTTGTGGGCAGAAACATCCCAGAATGCATCTGGCGATTGGGCGGAAAGTGAGCGCTGGCAGAAGCCCAGGCGCATTGGCTCCCAGCTACAGCTCAGGAACAACCCAGGCGGTGTTCTCAGACTCGGATCAAATTTCCAAGATGGATCAGGTTCAAAATTATCTGCTCAGCTTTCACTTATCTAAGATGGCGCTCCAAGTCTAGGATTACAGTCTTCTGAACTGGGAATGGAGGCTAGAGGGAGAAAACCCTCTGGCGTTTGTTAGTACCACAATAGGTGTTTTACCTGATTTAAATCAGAACAGCACTATGTTAGAAATGTACTGTTATTCCTAGAAAATTCAGGTCAGTAAAAATTATTTGGGGTTAATGATTTTCAGGGTTTTATATCATAGCATCTTCACTCCAGTTATTTTTACAAAGAAACTTCCTGGTTAAATCTCCAATTTGAAATAGGTGATTCAACGTATTCTTGAATCTTGAGCTCTGCCTAATCATTGGCCAAATAAGAGGTAATGCTAGACCTAAGAATCACAATTTACCTCTATTTATCATCTTGTCATGTGCACCTAAAATCGTGTCTTCCGTGCCTAGTGATTTCTCACCCCTCACTGCAGTTATGACTGTTTTGGTGACCAGGCCAGTCCCAGGGGCTGAGTCAGGGATGGTTAGTGTGTGTTCTTTTCTACCACGTTCCTGCACAGAATAATGCTAAAAATGTTTAAGACGAATGAATGCTAAATCACTCCTAGTTGTGAGAGGGAAAAAAGCTCTCCAAAGTGAACCGAAAGTGCTGTTCTGCTCCCACTTTAAACCTCAGGCACACCATCTTGCTTCTATGATCCTGTAGTGAAGACAAGATCATCTCAAACCCCACTCTTTGTATTTGTCTGACTGTATATGATGTCACTGTGGTGGCTGAAAGCCACTCATCAGATGAGAGATTTTCTGTCATCTTCTTCCTTTACAACAATAGAACTACATGTCCTCAGAGAAATAGCTATATTTTCTCAA
This sequence comes from Pteropus alecto, assembly GCF_000325575.1. Taxonomy (NCBI): domain Eukaryota; kingdom Metazoa; phylum Chordata; class Mammalia; order Chiroptera; family Pteropodidae; genus Pteropus; species Pteropus alecto. Next base: position 4,226,089 of record NW_006432669.1, on the reverse strand, counting down.
AATTCCAATTTAGTTAGATATAATATTGTGGTAAAGTAAAATATTTACTATACTCATTCAACATTTTTTCATATATTCCGGATTTTTAAACTTCATTGTGTGTCAGGCATACTTTTAGACCTTTTTCGTGTTTGCACACTGAGAAGTATATATTATAATCTTCAGTTTACAGATGCTGAACCTACGGAACAGAGAGGTTATGAGACTTGCACAAGGTCACATGACTGGAGCCAGGACTAGACCCCAGGTCTTCTGTTTCAAAGTTTGTCCATCAGCCTCTCATCTCTGCATGTGTGAGACAGTGTTTGATTTCAGGAAACAGAAATCTCCTCTACCTCTCTTTAGTAAAAAGAGATTTCCTGGATGGATACAGTGGAGTCTGAGAGAACCCAGTGTTGGGAGAGTACTGAGGTTCGAGAAAATGAATGTCTCAGTAGTCATCATCTCTGTCTCTGTATTTCTCCCTTTCTGAGATCTCATGGTCTCTTACCTCATTCTTCCCTTTACACAAGGATCTTAGTTTCTTTTGCAGTAACTTCAGCCTGCACGGGGCATTGGGTTACCATAATGCCAGTTCTTATTACAATGACATCACAGGTTCAGGAGCCAACGACTGATAGGCTCAGCCTCCCCATCATCCTTAGAATCCATACTCTTAAAAAACAGGCATTTAATTGACCTAGGTAATGCAGACTGTTCCAAAAGATAGTGTCGTAAGAAAATAATGGGCATGCCTAAAACATGCCACTTTTTAAAAATATTCTTTTTCAAATTTTTAAAATCTGAATTATTTATACTTGGCTTATAATAGCTTTCTTTCAGTCTAGTTCTGTTTATTTTTCACATCCTTCCCACTGATGATGCTAAGCTTACCATTTCTTGACCTATCTCACTCTTGCCTTGATTGCCTCCTTGCAGGCTAGCACACAATTCTAACAGCAGTTATGCCAACTCTTTTTCTTCTTTAGGGATTAAATTCCAACTCCACTTCCTCTAGACAGCTTTCCATATTACCCAGTGATGGCATGAGTCTGTCCTTGATTCCAGCCCCTTTGCTTATGAAGGTACTCAGATCATTCAAAAAGCAGAGGTTCTTTTAATCTTTTAAACTACACCTCCTAGATTCTCCAGTGTGGACCCTCTTATGATCCAGGGCACATATTAAAAGGCATGTGTTCAGAATGATTGGGGTCTAGGGCAAAAGCAACTGGCTCTATATGATCAAACGAATGACTTCAATCTCCTGATATGCCAGCTAGACAAACATCTGAACTCAAATTCACAGTGGATGGTCTGAGGCTGGTATTAAGGAATAGCATCTATTTTTCCCTTAGACTATGTCTTTAAAATTTCCCATCATGCCTAAACTATTAAGAATACTCAATAAAGTACCAAGAATAATTTTAACATAAGGAATTCTGGGCAGAACTTGAAAAGTTTCAGGACTTTTCTTATTACTTTTCTACTTCCACAAAGCCTTTATGCATTAAATGGGAAGGAGGTTTATGGTAAGCTGATGAAATCACTTTTAATTAAATGGCTTAATAAATAACAAACGCTTTTATCAAAGTTTTAAACCAGAAGAAATTACAAACAAACATACACACAAAACATCAAAGTATTTGACCAACTGCCCTAGCTGGCTGTCTGTGCTGTTTTAGAAGCCACCAAAGGACAAGGAGATGGAGGTCAGAGTCTGGGCTTCCTGATCCAGTGTGTTAGTCATCACATACAAAGAGTATAAAACCCTGGCTTTACAAGTGTTCATTATGTTCCATGTATCCTTATGAGACCTATTCCCTACAGGCCATCTAGAGGACTAGGATGTTTGGGATGTTGAACCTATTTAACTGTAATTATAACAATTAAAACCTTATAAAATTCTTCAAATAAAATAGATTCAATGCTTCCACTTAGTCTACTTTAAGAAAAAATGGTTATAAGGCATTGCTCTT
>NW_006432669.1:4215696-4224033 GCF_000325575.1 Pteropus alecto | reverse complement strand
TCAGGGATTGGCCAACAGTAGGGGGAGATAAGAAGAAAAGAGAAGAAAAGATTTGCCTTAAAATCCTTCATAAAGTGTTTTTATTTTCATGCTTAACAAACGAAGCCTTCATCGTTTTGCTTCTGGGAACTGTTTCAAGCCTAAGAAACACAATTGGAAACCTGCCGTGTTGCAGCCCATCCCCAGTTAGTCATTCCAACTGGATCCAAATCAAGTATCTCTGATCCAAGAGTTCTCCGAAAAAAGGCTCATGATAAGAGATGAAACCTAGCCAATGCAACCTGGAGTGCTGCAATTCACCCTCTGCCACCAGGTTTTCCAAGAAGTGGCCCAGGGTACACACTCCTCTTCAATGAGCTCTCTCACCAGACCACCGCTTTACACCCGAGCAGTCAATTTCTCCACTTATGCACCATCTTAAATATATATATATATATCATCATAATCATAATCCCCTAGAGTCCTTTCATTCAATATTTATTCGAAAAGCATTTCTTGAGCATTTATAGTGTGCCAAGCCCAGTCCAAGACTATGTGTGCACAATCAGTCTTGAAAGAGCTCACAGTCTTTAAGGACTCAGATCTGCATCTATTACCTAAGTACAGATTAATTTGTTTATTAAACATTTTTATGGAGCTCCTGCTAGACATTTTAATGGGTAATATGGTGGATACAAGTAGAGCCTGGTTCTTTATTTCCTGGCACTTACAATCTAGAGAAGATAAGACGTGGAGAAAGAACTACAATATAAGTGGTAGGTACGTGGTAGGTGTTGTAGAAGTGGTTAATAGATATAATTGTCTCCAGGGAAAATAATGGTTTGGAAGCCAGCTTGGATACAAAGTAAAGGTAAGAAGTGCCAGGAAAAGGAATTTGAATGAATTATGAATAGCAGCCATCTTGGGAGGTCACAGTGGTGTATTTTTGCCATTAAAAAAAAGTTTTAAAGCAATATATATTAATTTTTTTTAACTTTAGAAGTAAACTAAACTTATACACAATTTTGAAGGGGGCTTTCCCCCATTTTAAAAATTAAATTATAGTTCACATACTATAAAGTTCACCATTTTAGTGCATAGTTTCCCACGTTTTGACAAATTCATAGTCATTTAACTACAACCACAATCTATTAATAAAACATTTTCATCACCCTAGAAGTTCCCCTGTGTTCCTTTATATTCAGCTCTTTCCTCCACCTCCGTCCTGGCAAGCCCTGGTCTGTTTTCTATCCTTATGGTATTGTTATATAGAATGTTGTATAAATGAAATCAGACAGTGTGCAGCTTTTTGCATCTGGATTCATTCACTTAGCCAAGTGCACTTGAGATTCACTCAGAGTAGTTGTATGTATCAATAATTCATTTCTTTTCAATGTTGCATTACATTGTGTGAATGTATCACAGTTTATCCATTCACCAGATGAAGGACATTTTGATTGTTTTTTGGTTATTTCCAACTTGTTTTTTGTGAGAACATAAATTTTCATTTCACTTGAGTAAATATTTAGTGGGACTATTGGATCATATGGTAAGTGTATACTTAACTTTATAAGAATCTGCCAAACTTTTTTTCCAAAAGTTTTCCAAAATGGCTACACCATTTTACTTTTTTTGCCCTCAGTATTGAAGTGTTCTAGTTGGTTCACATTCTAGCCAAAATTCGATCCAGTCATTCTTAATCTGAGGAAATTTAAGACTGTGGAATCACTTTCAGGTGGAGAGATAGCATCTCCCCCATCGTAGCCATTTGGTATGCAAAGAGCTACGCAGTTTCACATATAAATCAAGCACCTGGAATTTATATTAAACACTTTGCCTATTATTAAATAGAAAGTATGCCATGCACTGTGGGCATGCACAAAAGCGTAAAACTGAATCCTTTTATGCAATGAATCTTTATTCTACATTTTCCCCAAGTTGTTTTCTGAGAAAAACTCTATGAACTGTTTTAGTTATCAAATATGTGAAAGAACTCTCCTTTCCAGAAATTAACAATTCACCTTAGCGTATTGACAACTCTGAGATATGTTGCAGTAAAGAGATTGATTTAGTTTTACTCACAATCTCCCAAACTTACATAGCTGTGGAATTTTTTTCAACAGAATAACTTTTTAAATTTCATGACCTTATTTCTCTTTAGCATAGTTTGAAAACACTAGTTTATAGTGTTATCAGAGAGAGAACACACATACATACACAACTACTAAATGGGGACACTAATACCTACTTGACGGGGTCTTATGATGATTCAGTGAAATTAGGCCTTCTTTTACAAGGCCTAATTTGTGCTAGAAGTCCATTAAAATATAAATTAAATTTGGAACAAAGAGGGAGAAAACATTATAAAGTGTAATACAAAAGATGTACCAATTTTTTGAGCACTTATTCATACCAGGCACTCATGGTAATCTTTAGGAAATATAGGTGCTACTATTGTCCCCAGGTCACATAACAAGTAAGGCCCCAATCCAGATTTCAAACCCAGATGTGGATTACTCTTAAGCAAACTTATAATTTTTACATGTACTTCCTCTCTCAAGACTAGGAGTGCTCTAGGGCTTCAGAAGAGGGAAGGAGAGAATGCATGAACCTTTCTTCTTCCACCTTTACATCAAGGATGGGATTCAGTGTCTCAGTCTGAGATCTGTAGAGTCATTGGCACCACCCCTTTGGGGTCTTAGTATCCTTGGATTCCCGGGCACCACCCCTTTGGGGTCTTAGCATCCTTGGATTACCGGCTTTATGTTAGCACCAATGAAGCAGTGAAATTGCCCTTGCAAGTTTTTCTGCCTGTGAATCTGGCTTGAAGTGAAGTCCTGGCAGTACTGTTGGGTCAGCCATCCTCACCTGCTTCTGGAACTGGGCCACCATGGAGCACTCAGTGGGACCTGAATGGTCCGTCTCCTTCATCTATAGAGCTTGAGTTTTTAGCTATTTTGGCAGATGGAAATTCAGCAGTAATTCTATGTGTAGGTATGCCATGATGTAGACATGTAATTGTGTTTCCCACTTGGATGAACAGAGTTCACAGAAACATTTATGAAATATTCTATTCTTTTCTCATGAATTCATAAGGTCTTTACTCTCATACGACAATTTTCCTTATATTTTTTAGTCTATTTCTGGACTCTATTCTATTGTCGATCCTTCTAAAAGCCACTTCACATTGTTTAAATTACAATGGCATATAAGTCATCACATACCTGGTAGAGTAATTCCCCTATCTTATCTTTCTTTCTTTTTTCTTCCAGAAATATAGTAGTTATTTTTGAACTTGTAAACTTCCATATGAATTTTAAAGTGATTATGTAAAAAACAATTAGCAGTGGAATAGTTTTTCCAAACACAATATTTTGTGGCCTGCCAACACACAAAATGAATAAAAATACATGTCTACTTGACGTGGAATGGAGTATCTGGATGTGACCTTTAAGCCCTTCTTTCAGCCCCTGAAAACTTTCATTCACCAAACTTCTAAGGTAATTACTGAACATAGAATGTAAGAGTTTTAAGCCCATGAATGACTAATGGTGGGAATTTCCAGGTCAGGGAGAGAACAAGGTCGGAGGAGAAAATGGGAGAAGAGATTAGGGTGATACATATTAACCTAGATCATTTTTGAGAGTTTTCCCTAGTACTATTCTTAACCTATATCTGGTAATTGGGAAACCACATTACCTAAGTAATCCTCTACAAAGATTGTTACAAGAGAGGATAATTTTGCCTTAATTACTCATTTCAGAAACTGGAAAAAAATTGGTCTCCCACATAGGTAAAGAATCCCTCTGAGATGCCAAACAACTAGAAACCTAGAGATTGTTCTTGGAAGACAAGCTAGTAGAATTTTTACCTTGTGAAAACCTCTCAGATCATAGTCCATCCCTGTCAGGGGAATATTACTGCACAAACAAGATGAACATCGGTTCAAAGGTAATTTCCCAAAATAGCCTCATGTGGAACAAATTGAAAATCCACAGTCCTTCAAGACAGATTTTTTTCTTCATTTCTTGATCTTTAAAAAATTGTTTCACTCTTCACTTCCCTAATAGACGTTGTAAATTTCAGAAATGGGCAGGGACCTTTGGACTGAAATGAAAAATTGCTCACTTAAAAATGTAAAATTTAGTTCAAAATGTTTAGAATCTAATAAGTGGGGGCTGGAATGAGTATACTTTTGATTTTGAGGATTTCCTTTCTATGTTATTTAGATGTCATAAATTGGGCAAAGAGCAACACTGCACTGAATGTGATAAATAACCCTTTTTTAAAAAAAAAAATCCCCATGTGTTGGGAATATATGAAAATTGGATACTACTATTGATAAGATCTAGCAAATTATTATGTGTTTAAGGAAGTACTGGTTCATTAAAGGATGTAGAAATTCTACAAAATCTGTGCATGTGTTATATTTCACTTTGCCTTTTTCTTAAAACACATAATTCTTTACTGCTCCTTTCTCCATTCTGGTTCTATTTCCTATTTATCAAAACTTTGCTGATTTTTAATTTTATCTTTGATAATAAAAAATCTTATCAAATGCATAGTCTTTAATTTACTCATGCTACAAACATTTATTGAGGGCCTACTATGTGCCACTTTGTTGAACACATTCCTTCTCTCCCTTACTGAGAATATAGGAGTAACCAAGGCATTTATAGGCTCTCATGGAGTTTAAAGTTTATAGGAGATGATAGACAATTAAGTCAATAGGAAAGAAAGCATGATGAGTGTCATGACCAGAGAATTTAGGGGATGCTGTCAGTAGACCTAACCTAACCTTGGGGTCAGGAAGCCCCCCACCAGAGGAAGCGGTATTTAAACTGACCTCTGAAGGATGAAGAGGAAATAGCCAAGACAGAAAAGAGGACAATTGATAAAATGTTTATAAGAGAGAAAGGAAGAGTTTTCAGGAAGAGAGAATACATGTGCAGAGGTGCTGTGCAAGTGGGAAACATAAATATTTTGAGGGAGCCAATATAGGAGTAAAAATTATTATTTTAAAAACTTTCCACGTCTAGAGCAAAGTATCTAGTACTTATCTCAACATGTGTACTTAATCTAGATAATTTCTCCTACATTTGGTCAAATAAATAGATTCAGACAGCTAGACGTTATTGGTACCTCATTTATATATGAGTGCATTCACACAAAATGAAGAACGATGCATAAGAATGTACCGTGCTTCCCTTACAGTTGTATTTCTGCCCTTTCCACCTGATGAACTCCCAGCTCTCCTCAAAGACTCCTCTAGAAGGATCCCTTTCTAAGATCCTTTCTCCTTAGGTATGAAGTATATAGGCCCCTCCTCTGTGGTCACACTGCACCCAGTTCTTACCTCTGTCAGGGCACCTTTCACACTGTGTTTATATTCCAGCGTATACCCCTGCTCAACTTTGAGTTGCGTAAGAGGGAGATTCGGAATTGGAGAGTGCTAAATTGAAATCATAGTCCAGTCACATGCTCTGTAGCCTTGATAAGCTACTTAACTTCTCTGACACTCAGCTTCCTCATCTGTAGAACTGGGATAATAATGGTATGTACCTCTTAGACTTGTTTTGAGCATTAGAAAACAATGTATGTGAAGTGCTTGGCATGGTACCTACCTTTAATAGCACTCTATAAAAATTTATTGAATGAATGAGTGAGTGAATGAATGAATGAATGAATGAGAAAATGTGACATTTGTTCACAGGATTGTTTTTCAGAGCTCTCTTAAAAATGTAGCCAATTCAGTGATTAAAGTCCCATATGCTCAATCCTAGGTATTGGCACCTTAGCCCTTAAATAGATACTGATTAAAACAGCCTCTGCTGTTTCCCAAAGAGTCCAGCTTCTCATTTTACATTTCATAAGTTCAAAACCCAGATTTTCAGCTTTCTGTACTTCCTATAGGTAGAAGAAAACCTTCCTACAATGTTGTTCATTCACTTGTTGACTTATTTATCCATTCATGAAACATTTACTAAGTACCTACTATGTGTCAAGGACTGTGATAGATGTTAGTGATATAATGGAGATTTGATTAAAGGTTTTATTCATTTATTTATTAGCCAGGTTACTCAACAAATGCACTGTCTGTATCTGATCACTCTTTTCCCATGGCCATCTGGGACTATCTCAGCCCTTTCTCATATTGTACCTATTATGCTCCCAAATCATCCCTCTTCTCTATCTCCCTTGACTAGATATAAATATATAGATATTTTTATATGCCCTGTTCAATTTTAGCTATGTGAGCACAAAATGCCAAAAAGAATACTTGTGATCACTATTAAAATGAAACTGTAGGTGAAGTTACATACAGAATGAAAGAAGACTTATAGCCTCCTGCCTTGGTTGATGCTATTGACTGTATGAATCACTCTTGAAGGAAGAGTGGGTTCGTGTGTCTAGCACATATGTATCATCTCACCACATAAGAAGCTGATGCTTTTAGTGGTGTTGCTAAGAGGATGAGAGGCAGATAAAATGATGGCCAAGGATCCAAGTCAAATGTATCTGTTATTTCTCTTAAGTGGTGGATATGACTTGTTCACAGAGGATATTGACATTTTAGGGTTGTTTCAGAGCCTACCTTATGCTTTTACTCAAAATGAGAACCCACTTACCTTTTCATTCAGCAGACATTTATTGAGGGCCTACATGCACACTGCTGAATAAAGTATGATTCTTCTTCTATAGAGACACTGGGCTTAACGGGAGATGAGGGGACTGATACATGAACAAATCATAGCAGTGCAATAGCAGATGGTGTTTAAGAGCACAAGTCATGGAGTTAGCACTGCGTTTGAAACCAATTAATTACTTGTTTGCAGTCTAACTAGTTATTCAACTTCTCTGAGTCACAGTTTCCCTATCTATAAAATGGAGATAACAACAGCATTACCTTAGAAAAAGTGTTGTTGAAAAGTGAATGAAATCACCTATGTACAGTGCTTCTCATGGTATTTGGAGCATTCTAAGTCTCCAATAAACGTTAGCTGGGGTTCGTCTGTTCTTTGTTTTTGTGGTGGTTATTACCAAAGGCTATAACAGAGTCTGGAACAGAGTGCTAGGGGAACGTTGAGAGGATGTGACCAGTTTGACGTAGGCAAAAGTTTCCCAAGGTGGCTTAAGAGCTGGGTACTGAGGGCTGAGAAAGAGGTGAACAGAGGGAAAAGCAGAGGAAGGGCATCCTAAGCCTCCAGAACAACAGGTCCAAAGTCAGAGTCATAAAAATACTGGAACAATTCAGAGAACTATTCGGAGAAGTTCTATAAGGTGAATGGGTGAGAGCAGCCAAAAATTATCCTTAGGCACAGTCTGGGGAGATACAGCTGCCATACAAAACAGTTGGAGGTTTACTCTATAGTCCCTAGGAAGCCAGAGGACATCTTCTGAATATTCCTTTTAGCTCTACTTGCCACCAAACTACTCAAGAGTCTGACATGGATTTAGCAATGTGGGTGCATATCTGCATACCTAGAAGGTATGAAAAAAAATAGTGTAGGAAATAGAGAAATTCTAGGATAATAATAACTAACACCTGTTTGAACTTTATGAATTACGAAGAATTTTCATATACACTGTCTGTGTTAAGCCTTATGATATCCCTGTGATTTGGCTTTACTAAGTTTTCCAGTTCCTAGAGAGGGAAATGGGTCAGAGAGGTTAAGCAACTTATGCAAGTTCACACAATTAGAAAGTAGAGGAGTCTGCTGCATACCCATCCAACTCCAATCCCAGGCACTTTGCAGAAATGACCTTCGCTACTGTGGCAACTCTTTCAATGTCAATCTAAATTTATTTTCCTGAGTAATAACTCTTGTCTATTAAAAAATAGATCTTCCCCTCATTGCTTTGGTTCTCTAAAATACTGCTGAAATCTCCTTTAACCAGCTTTTCCCCAGTCTTTGCTTCAGCTATTTTGTGCCTTTGCTATCTGGATTTTCCATTTTTATGATCGTCCTATATCTTAACTTTCTCCAAGCCTAGACAACCGAGTGTTTGCCATTTAATTAATCTGTCACTTTTCTGCAGGAGACTTATCTATTTTAAAGGTGATTCTGGCCTTATTCAGCAAAACTGCCTCTTTGTTCACTACCTCCTGTTAAAGGCACCTCGCCTTAATAGCTTGACTTTTTCCACATCTTCCCTACTTTCGCTCTGTGCTTTCTTACCCTCTGTCTTGATATTCTGTTTGCCCTGAGCCTGAATATGTTTGGGCTGTGAACCCACAGGTGTAAAAGCCTTGTATTGAATGGCCGCCCCTTGTGTTTCCAGGGCCTCTGGTGAGAAGTTTATGGAGTCTATGTGCTTCTCCCTGATAGTCCCAAAGATTCTGCTCCCACAGATGGG
>NW_006432669.1:4195900-4215648 GCF_000325575.1 Pteropus alecto | reverse complement strand
CTCTAGAACATGATCCCACATTCCACGTCAGTCCTCTAGCTGTGTCCAGGCTCCATTCTGGGGAGCCTTGCCAGCCGCTAATGCCTGGCTGCTGGGCAGCCAGTGAAGCTTTGACGTTTGTGGGTATTGTACTGGAAAGGCAAAGAGGAAAGGTCGGGCTAAGCAAGTAGGTGCACTGGGAATTAACATAAGAGAAAGGAGGTCCTCCAGAGGCCTCAAAACTACCCAGCGACAAAATACGTAAACAACAGCTTCATCATATGGCAACAGTGCCATCTGTAGCCTATCCCCTTGTACATCTGCCCATCGCAACCGCAGATCGGGACGGGGAGCAATGTGATTGAACTTCCCTGACTGAGGAGGGAATGTCTTACCAGGGGCAGTCCATTCTGCTCCCTCGCATACATCCCCTGCAGAGGTGCTTCATCCTACTCTAACCGGTTCTCCAGGCCTTCATGCTCCTAAACTCTCTTCCTCACAGAATCTTGCTTCAGCTCTCCACAGCCCACTCACATTTAAGGTTCAGCTGATGCCTACTGGTCAAGTCTATCCACCTGTCTGTTCTATACCCATCACCGAAACACCACCTTACATGAATAAAGCTCTTTACAATAGGCTGAGTGCTTCCTGAAACATTCTGTCCTGTGATCCTTCTGAGACCCTGCTCAGCCTCCTTATGGGCCACATTAGGGATATGTTATTAGCTTTACTTTACACTTGAACAGATAAGCTCAGAGATGTTAACTGATCTTTCTGAGGTCACACAGCTAGTAAGTGGTACAGCTGGCACTTAATCCATGTTCGCTTGTTTGTTTACTTTAAATCTAGCGTTCTTTCTTTTACAGATATTTACAGGAACAGACAGACAGGAACAGTGAGAGTGGACTAAACCCACCAACTATCACATATGTTTATGGGGCCAAGTGGCCCTTTTCAAACCAGCCCCAGCATCCTTCTCTACCCTCCCTGCTAGGCGAAAGACTAATCCTTCTAAAAGCCCTCTGCTCTCTGTTTGCTACCTTAATCCCCAAGATCCCATCTGTTATGTCTCTGCACACAAATACACATGGCTCATTTAGCTGCAGTGATCTAGGGAAGAATGAGAAATGCAGAAAACTGGGACAAAATTTCCTCATTATAACAGGACAGGCAGTGAGGTTTGGAGACAGATTCAGGACAGGGGCTAGCAGTGGAGATCATTGTGGCAGACAGAACACAGCAACAGATAACTGGGAGGAATACAGTTAATTTGATCAGCGAAATGAAATCCAACACAGTGTTGTAAGAGTGCTCTGACCTGTGGATGGATCACATAGAAAGGAAAACAGGAGCAGTGATAGAGACCCAGGTAAAGAGACAGGATGTGCTGTAGAGATGATGAGGGCTCAGAAGCATAATCGCATTGCTCAGGATGGCAAGAGCAAGACAGTGCCTCTCATTCTAGAGACTCTGGGCTTACAGAAACCAAAACTTAGTCAGAGACACATGACAGAGGTCCTCCAAACAGAACCAGCTTCAAGGTGTAAACTTGGCCTCAGTAACAAAGATAAAGCCTTATTTCCAGAACTGGAGACTTGGTTCAGGGCCACTCCTGTAACCCAGTTTCAAAGGGAAGTGGTATGCTGGGCCTGGGACCAGGCAGGACCTAGCATCCCTCAGTTTGAGATATTTACTCTCATAATCTATATTAATCAACGTAGGCAAGCTTATGCTGTAGTAAAAAATATGGAAATCTCAGTGGCTAAAACACAAAGTTTTATTTCTTTTACTATACATCCATAGTGGGGGCTGGGAGATCTGTTCATCATAGCCATTTGGGACTAAGGGGGATGGAGCAGCCACCACTCTAAGCATTGCCAGTTGCCAAAACCAGAGAGAAAGGGGAGAGTCCTCAAGAGTCTCTCAAATCAGCAAATAAATTCTTAGCTAGAGAGTAACCCTACTCCTTCGGCTCACAGCTCATTGGCCAGAGCTAATCACATGTCCCTAGCCACCCACAAGGAGGCCAGGAAGTATAATCCTGCCACAGGCCCAGTGGTCAGAGAAGCTGCAAACATTCACTGAGTAGCTCAGAGTGAGGCTTTGATATATTGGATTCATGGTGGATTGTTATCTTTAACCTGAGTTAGGAAACTAAAGGCATCAGTTACATAAGACTTTTCTATTCACTTAACAAATATTTGTGAATCACTGCTATGCATGAGGCCATGCTGATGGCCATGGATACAGTGGTGACCAGATGCAATTCTTCCTTCAAAGCCTGCCCAATCCAGTGGGGAAAAAGACACATAGCGTGCCAAAAACCCCAATAAGTAACCCAAGATTCTACAGAAGCACATGTGAGAGGTGACTGATCCAGGCTGAGGACTGGGGAGATGAGTTTAAGGAAGGCTTCCATGTTTACATATAACTCTGCTAATTAAAATTCACACACACACACACACACACACATACACACACATCACAAAAGAAAATGGGAGTAAACCAATAATGCCTAGCATAAGCATCTATCCTCTATTCATTATAGCATAGTCGTCCCTACCTTATTGAGACCAAACTTCATAGAGAAGAGTTTATGGTTTTATTCACTAAAGCCTAGCTCTGGAATTCTGGTGACTCGAAGGTAACTTGATTTGAAAAAGAGTAACAGCCTCTCTCATCTGACAAATGAGACCTCTGCCACCTTAGTTTACAGTAAACTTTAGTATCCGTTTAGCTTGTAGTCATCTATCATACTCAGAGTATGGCTTGTGGACCAGCAGTATTAGAATCACATAGGAGCCTGTTAAAATGCAAAACTCAGTGCCCAAGACTTAGTAAATAAGATTGCCTTTTAACAAGATCCCAAAGAGATTCATATGCACCTTAAAATTTGAAAAGTATTGACCCAGCTATAAGAGCAAGAGAAACTTACCATAAGATAATTTTTTGATATCAGTAAAGGGATCTTTATAAATCTGAGGCATGTGATCCTAACGGGGAAGGCAAGTATGGCTTAGACTTCAGAAGCAAGCAGTGAGTACAGAGTCTTGCGCAGAAGAGAGTAATTAGGAAAAATGAGAATCTGATGAAATGGAGGGAAAACATAGGTAGCAGGAAAAGGGAATTTGGAAGGCACACTTTGCCTTATATACTCTTTTGCTTAAAGATGGTTTTAGGAATTATGTTTGCTTTTGTTGGGGTTTAGAAGTAAAGGAAGGATTCAAAGAGACCCCTTCTCAGTTCTTTCTTTTCTCCCTGCTAGATCTGTGTACAAAGCTATTTTATCCCAATGCATTTTCCTTCACTGACTCGTACCTCCAACACTGGCCATGCAGAGAGTGGGTCCATTGACTGAAAGCTCTCTATAGTCTCATTAAATGGCACTTAACAACTGAACAGCATGAATTCCAGAACTGGAAGACTCAGAGGGACAACCGGAGTCTACACTATTGAGTCATGAACTTGGTGGGAAATTTATAAACTAGCAGCTGGACGTTTTTATTGAACAAAAGTTTCATCCAAAATGGACTACCATGTACACTCATAACCTTCCAATATTAGGATCTTCTAAATTTGACTTATTTCCTCAGCTGTGCTGTTTCACTAACTTATTCCAGTAGCTTGTCAATACACTATTCACTGCCAGGTGTCTGGTTCTACATCGACATTATTATTACGATTCTTGTTGTGATTAGCCTTTTGCTACTAAAGTAGCTATAATGGGCAATATAATTGTATTTTTATGGGACTCAGAAAGTTGAGTTACCTTAGCCCAAATAAAATTTGATATGCCAGGAGTTATATCTGAACTGAGTGAACAGCTAATTCTTTCCATAACATTTTTCCACAATGTGGCTCTAACTGTATTCAAAAACTTGTTTGTAATTTTTGGAACCTATCCAACGGGCATTTCCACCCAGGAGACCTCAAGTTAAAGCTAGTAGATTTCTGTTGCAAAGGTATTTGAGAACAAACCCTATAGATACTATATTCAAAATGGTTGCTGTGATCAGGATGAATAATAAAGACTATCATTGGCACTATTATAACTTCACTAGTAATACTTAATAGTAATATTTTTGCTATATAAGCAAAAGCAATATACTAAACTGTATTATTTTTTTTATTTATGTAATGAAGCAGATGAAATAAGGGTGAGATTACATTATAAGGCATTTGTCATTTTCCTTTCAATTATTTTCAGAAGCATACAACCCTAACCAAACAAAAACCTCCATATCCTCTCTGCTGCCTCTCTAGTTTTTTATCCTCTTTATCAGCAATAGTCCAAAAGTTCTCCAAAAACCTTGACCCTCATTTCTCTTCTCACTCGATCCTGAACCCATTCCAATCAGGTTTCTGTCTCTAGATTGCCAGTGAAGTTTCTCTTGTCAAAACTATCGGTGATATCTAGTTTACCATTCCGGTGGTCAATTCTCAACTCTCATTTTACATGACTTATTAGCAACATTGAATCCGTTGATCACTCTCTTCTCTTGAACATACTTTCTTGGCTTGACTTTCAGGACACAAATCTTTCATGATTCTTAGTCTCTTTCACTGGTTTCTTCTTCATCTACCAGACTTCTAAACTACGGGGTGCCAGAGTTCAGTCTTTGGATCTCTTCTTTTCTACGTCTATACTTATTCCCTAGGTGATAACAACCAAATTCATGTCTTTAAATATCTTCTGTATGCTGACAACTCCAAAATTCATATTTCTAGCCTGGATCTGTCTCCTGGACACCAGACTCATGTATCAAGTTGCCCACCTGACGGCTACACTTGGATGTGTTAAGCATCTCAACCTGGACATATCCCAGCATAAATTCTTTATCTATGACCCCTCCTACTCCCCACGAAACCAAAAACAAAGCAAAATTGTCTGCCTACAGTCTTTCCCATCAGAAAATGATAACTCTGTACTTCCCTCTGCTCAGGCCAAAAATGTTATAGCTGCCCTTCGTGCCTTTCTTTCTTTCTCACTCTACATCCAGTCCAGTGGTTAACTTTATTGGTTCTACCTCTGTCTGGAATCCAGCCACTTCCTACTGCCACCACACTGGTCCAAACCATTATCTCTATCCTGAATTATTGCTATCGCCTTCCTTACTAGTCTCCCTTTTCCATACAAACTATTCACCGCAGAGCTGACAGAGTGATCTTTAAAACGTAAATCAGACCATGTCACTCCTCTGCTCAAAATCCTCGAATGCTTTTCTATATCACATAAAGTAAAAGTTACAATTCTGACAATTGCTTTCAAGATCCTACAGGATCACCCCTCCCTGTTGCCACCACTCTTCTCTCTTTTTCTGCACTAGCCATGTCAGTCTGCTGGCCATGCTTTAGACATACCAAAGAAGCTGCCACCTCAAGATTTTCATGACTTGAAATTCCTTCAGCAATCCTTTCACTTTCTTCAGGTCAAATGTCATCTTACCCCTGATCACCCTACTTCCTCCAACCCACACCTTCAGCACACCCTGTGCCCCAGGCCCACTTTCTCTTTTTTTATAGCACTTATCATCATGTGATATAGTATTTGTTCATATATTTGTCTGTCTTTCTACACTAAAATATCTGCTTCATAGGAGTCAGGACATTTATTTACTGCTACAACCCTAGTACATGGCACAGTAGGAACTCAAAATATATTTTTTGAATAGAAGGAAGGAAGGGAGGGAGGGAAATCCAGTCTCATAATCTTAGACTATGGTTCAATTTTTAAGATTTCATTGACTTACAATCTTTCAGAAATCAGAGTTTGCATCAACCAAGGAATATCTGTCCATTTAAATTGATTTCAATTCACCATTAACTAACTGAAAGATATTGTGCAATTCAGTTAACATCTATAAAAGCATCTTTTCCCTCATTTATAAAATGGGGGAAATAGTAAGATATACCTCGAAGACTGTTCGTTGTGAAGATTAAACAAGGTAATGTCTAAATTGTTTAGTAATATGCCTCATACATAGAAAGCCCTCCATACTCGTTGATTATTATTATCATCATTACTGTCTATTCCTCATATATTTCATATTACCAAATTATTTTTTAATTTGTATATCTTAGTAATAATTTCAGAAATTGTAAATTTTATATAGCTCGCACATATCATAAGAAAAAACAACTGGAACCATTTTACTGGTTCCTTTTACATTCCCCGCCCCCCGCCAATTTTTAGCTATTTAAACAAATATTTTCCACAGGATTTTTGACTGTTCTTCCTGTTCTTTCTGTTCTGTGTTCTAATCTGCAAGCATTCTAAATCATAAGTTTAGTCTTCTTTTTTTAGAGTACTAACAATGTATAGTGTATCAACTCTTTAGGTTTCTAATGCCCATAATTCCATGCAAATACAGCCCAAAAGAGCATTCTGGGTATCTGTGTCCAAGTAGACACAAAGAGCCCTCTATTATTTCCAAAAGCCCTTGTAAAATAGTATCATGTAGTGCAAGTTAGCTTACATTTCCACTGTTAATGTTCATCCTAGAATCTGAATATCTCTGCAAGATAGGATGATACGTGCTCCCTTCGAATTTGTTGGGGAGGGGGAGATTCAAAGCATCGGCAGGAAGAAGGTATAAGATACATGGTGGAATGGCATCATGTCTATTAAGGGTCATGAATCTGGGGCAGGTGGTCATTTGATCATCTATCTGATCACCAGAGAGCTTTCTGCCACTGGGAGGACCAGGATGGTCAGGAAGACTCTTTGATCTCCAGCTTTCATTTTCTGCTCTTTCTCTCCAGTCTCTTTTACTTTCTTGCTCTATGCTCCCCTGCAACATGAACTATCTCTATCCTCTCCCCCACTCCCAATGCAAGTAGTCAGTATCTGTTCTCATGAATAGTCAGAGAGCAGATCCAGATTTAGATAATAAATTGAACTACAACATTTCATTGAATGAAGCCATATTAGTCTGTCTATATAGACACAGAGACCCAATCTGAAGTACTGATAAAAGCTGATCATTGAGGCTAATCAGTTTTAAGTAAAGATTAAGTTTTGAGCAAAAGGACTTTAGAATCCACCTGATGATATGCTTAAAGACAGCCCCAAATGCCATTTTGGTGTGTATTCCCCAGGAATTGCCTTCCTTAACCTCTTTTGTTAAGGCTCTGGAAGCCACAATTGTGTGATCCCTGGTGTACGCCTGTCCTGAAATTATAGTCTTTCTTTTAAGCTGTAATGTTATAAGAAGTTAAATAATAATTATAATAGTCACCAATATTAAGTGAGACACTCCATATGGATTATTTCCTTTAATTCCTACATTCATGATCTCCATTTCACTGAGAAAAACAGAGATCTTAAGACTTCAGTAACTTGCCCAGGATTTAAACCCAGATGTAAGTACAATGTCTATATTTTTAGCAACTGTGCCATAACGCCTACAGAAAATTAACCTGTATTTCACTTCACTTTGACTGTCTTTTCTGTGGTATAATCTTCTACATAGTTTGGCATACAGGGGTCGTAGCTAATACGCTTCCGTAAATTGCCTTTTTTTTCCTGCCTTCTTAGCACTTTCAATTTATTGTTCTTTGTTCTTCCACGGTCGTTGTATTGGCCGAGTAGAAAACGCGTCTGCAGCTTCATGCTTTTATTTTAGCCAACTGGAATACAGTGTTTACAAATGCTTTTTACATATATTATCTCATATACTACACTGGGAATTAAGCGTCATACTACTTATACTGATGAGAAAACTGGAGTTCAGAAAAATGAAGCCATTTACTCAATGTCATGTTACACCTATCTCAAATGCAGGGCCTAGATCTCCAAATTGTATACTTGTTGTACTAGACTACATTGCCTCATATTTCCATATTATGTGCCAATAATATATATATATTTACCACTGCTTTATAGCAAAGACTCTGGCTGGATCAGTTTTGTATTATTTTTTATACTGTATTATATAGTATTATAACATGGCTTTGGAGTCAGGCTGCCTGAGTTAGACTTTTGGCTCAATCTCTTACTATCTAGATGAATTATTTACCATCTGTAAATGTCAGTTCTCTTGCCTCTAAAATGGGGATACTAATAGAGCCTATCTTAAAAGGTTGCTACACTTAAGTGACCAGCCATCAAGTGTCCAGCATAGTGACTGATGCATAGTAAGTTCCCAACATATGACCATTTTTATTATTTATGCATGACTCCAATACAATAAACACATATTGGAATTTCATTGAGATTTGCATACTCCATGATTTAGAAATTGCTCTAATGTATACATAGTTTTAGAGTGCCTTAACTTGTAATTGATTTAGATCTTTGCCCTAAGACTTTGACATAAGCCCCAAATGTTATAAGCTTAGCTTCTAATTGGAAAAAGAATGAAGATAAGAAGCCCACTTCAAGCCAAATACTGTGTTCTAAAAGTAAATTTGTAAGAGATGAAGTCAATTTGCCCTAACTACAGAGATACATAGAACCAGTCAGAGTAGATTGCTGTAAGTTGAGTTGAGTTAAAACAATAAGATTGGTTGGTTTATAAGAATGTAGTCTAAGACCATCTCATACCCTGAAAGTTTTCCTCCTATAGTTCCCCATTGCTTTCCTTCAAAGTTCAGAGTTCACCATTGTTAGTTTTAAATGTTGATCTCTAGAGGCTCCAGTTAAAAAATGTTCATTTTCTGAATGGGGTTTCTAACAGGCTGCTTTGATCTTAACATGAGTCAATGACCATGATGTCATCCCTGTCACATACATTCGTGTGAGGAGCTTAGTTACCAATAATAAGGTAGTCTTTTGTTTGTAGAATGTCATCGTCATTTCCTTTTCCTTAGTGAATATAACTCAGTTTAAACGAATTACAGCCATACACTTAAATCCTGAGTACACCAGGAGAATTGTGTATTTCATATTTTGTGATTGGATTTCACGCTTTAGTTTTTATATTGTAGACTTACTGGCTAAAATCTTCTACTAGAACTGCTGGGGACTTGGGCATACTTAATTCTGACTGGCGAGAAAGGAGTAGTTAATAGATACAACAAATCCTTAGAGCTATCTCATTTTGTTCTGTTAGATGTGACGTTTGCTATTAGAGAAACAATATATTTGTTGTTAACATATTTGACTCTCCTTGGTAATTTTTTTGTTGTTATTTATACTAACCTTGCCCCTCACAGCCTAAAAACCTGTGTCTCATAGCTACACTTCTCTCTTCACCTGACCTCCTACTTCACAGGTAACATAGTTATCATCAGTGATATTAACCATGTTGAGAAAGAAAAATCTAGAACCTCCAAGTCAATCTATTAAGATGAATGAATACGTATACCATTGCATGATTAGCTAAGATAAATAGCACCTAGTCAAGTATTTAACAACACACAAGAAAGAGGAGAATTAAATAAAATGACAGGGTTAGATAACATTACAACTCCCTTGCCTTGTAAAACAGAACTATTTGAAAGAGGATTTCTGAAAATATTTTTATTATTTTTCAAAGCGCTATGCTTTGTCAACATGGAAGCTTTTTAAATGTCAAAACAATACTGAAGGTATCTTATGTTCATAGCACAGCTAAATTATATCAATTTATAATTGTGTCACTTAAGGAAACAAGCAAATTTCAAAAGTTTATTCTAGAAAACAGTGTTTAATCAATTTCTTACATTGTCTTTGAACACAATCTAGTAAGCAGATGTGGATTTAATGGCTTATTATGTTCTCACTCCCTACATCCATTTAGAGTCTGCCAGGCTCAGTATAAAGTCAAGACATGTGCATATAGAAACTCTGTAGATGTTTGTAACATCTAAAATTAAAATAGTGAGAAGGCTGCCTGGCTGTCCCTTCAGACATGGCACAGCGGAGCACGGAGACAGGAAATATGCCAGACTGCCTCTGCAGGAGGCTGCTGAGAACACGTGCATCAAGGAACAAGGAACTGCTTAATGATTAATCACTGTCAACCTTTGTTCTCGTTAAAGACTTGATTGTTGGACAAGGCTTGTAATGAGGGACTGTTTTGGTGTCTGTTGCTATGAGATTTTGCTCACTGATCCTCAGTTGATGTAAGCCGCTGTTCCCTTTTTGCCCAAGTCGAATGAATTCGAATGAAAATGCTCTAACAGTGCCTGCTAGTGGTGCTTTAAGAAGAGGTTCAGGAAATTCTGTTTCTCAAATGTTACTCCAGGCCGAAATAGAGAACACATATCCAAGAGTTTGGCTCTGCTGAATTTTGGCATATGAGGTTTTAGGGGAGAAAAAGGTTGATAATAAAATAAATAGATAGATGTAGATTTTATGGTAATAATGCTATAAAGACTCTCCTCCAACCATACATACACATATACACAAACACTTTTTCTTTCTGGCAAACACAGACATTTAGAAATCAAAATTTAAAGTCATGTTACCATTTCTCCTGCCTTCTATAAAATATTAAATTGTGTTCTGCAAACCAAATGGTAAACGAGCAAATCATGTGACAGGCTGAAGTGTATGTTGAGTTGGCATTTTTCTAAAGGCTAACAAAAAAATCCCACTTTTTTCTGTCATTGTTTTGTTGGCCTCTATGGACTTTTATATAATCATTTTTGAATCTTAATTTTACTGCTATAAAAGATCACTGGTACATTTTAAAGGAGGAGAAAACACTGTTTTTAAATGTAAAAAATAATTCTTCTGGGTTGATAAGACCTTAAAACTCTTAAAGTTCTTATAAATATCATTGCATCACTATCATGAAATTACTTATGAAATATATACTTATGTGAAAGCATTAAAAAAACAGAATAATTAAAACTGCTGGTGATATTCTCAGATTATACCCACTACCCCCCGCCCAAGCTAAAAATGTTTCTAACAAATAAAGCCTGCTATAGTTTTTTGAAGTATGCATGAAGCAACTCTATTCTGGTTTATATCATATATAACTATTTAGGTTAGAATATTACGTGTCCCCATTCTGGTCTCCTTTTTATTCCCTGTTCTTCTTAACTCATCTACAGTGAAATCAGGGAAGTTGAGTAGGGACTGTTTGGACCTCCAGCAATCTAATGTGGCCTCTGTCAACATCCCATGTCCCTACCTAGCCTAAAGGTAACTATGAATATTCCACTAATATCAGAACAATTCTATATAACTTAGGGACCTGCCTCTTCCAGAGCATCCCCTACATATAAAGGTATGAAGGGACCTGGGAAAGGCCAGCCGATCTGCCCCCATATCTCCAGTAGATTTGCTCCTAATCCTCACAAACAGTGACACCATTTTCTCATTTAAATCTTTAAACAGAAATCCAGTTTGCTTGGCAAAATAGTCACAATATACAACATATAAACACTTTAATTTTCATAGTCTCCCCTCTATGTTTATATGTGTTCACATGTAGTTAAGTACATAGAATGTACATTTTCTCTGACCACAGAATTTATCTGTTGAAGTTACAATGGGGAACTATCCTTAATTAAGACAAATCAGGAGGTTTACAATGATAATGTTAATTATAACTGGTCTGCTCTTTTAAGACACATTACAGTTTATAGTAAGTGGATTATCCCCAAAGCTTCAAATCTTCCTATTCAGTTCATGGAACTGTAACCCTCTAAGGAATATCTTTCAATAAGCCATGTTTTATAAATCTTAGTAGGCCTTATTGTTTTTTTTATCTTTGATCATGGATATAAACATTAAGAAATACTTGACCATTTTGTAAGGTAGATCTTTGAAGAGATGTCTGTGGACAATATTTCTAGTAGCTAGCCTAAAATCCTGGGGGAAAAACATATTTAAAAAATCACTCTCTATACAACATTGCAAATTATTATTTGCATTTAAATAGAAATACTACAGACTTCCTTTTCCGTAATAGATGCTTACAGTAAATTACCATACTTTTCATCACTTCCCTAAGAAGTGAAGGAACTATATATCAATGTCCATATTGTTTTTCTTCTACCCTCTAAAGACCAACATGGAATTACACATTATTTCCACTGATATTGAATTTGACTAAAAGTTTTTCACCACATACCAATAGCCTCTTTTTGATCTTTTATTAGTAATATATAAATTACTAAAATAAACTGTTTTATCCAGATTTATTACTTTCCCCTAAAAACAGTGACCATATCTTTTATGACAAAGGACCAAGTAAAATCCAAAGATTAATATGTGGGATATAAAACTGAGAGCAGCAAACAAAGATGACAGACAGAGACTCATGGACACAAACAGTGGACTAGTGGTTACCAGAAGGAAGCGAGGAGGGGGCTGTAGATAAAAGTAAAGGGGGTCAAATATTTGGTGATGGAAGAAAATCTAACTTTGAGTGATGAACACACAATGCAGTAAACATATGATGTATTATTGAATTGTACATTTGAAACCTATTTGGTTTTGTTAACCAAAGTCACCCCAATAATTTTAATAAAAAATTAATATCTTCTTGATATGGAAAGCTATAGCAAGGTATATGAGCGAATGGTATAGTACTTGGGAGAAAACCATGAACCCAGCTGCCAAAAAAATAATTATGATGGAGTAAAGAGTATATGTGAGAAAAATATTCAGATTTGGCTGAGAGGTAAAGAAAAAGTTGCAGCATTGGGGTGTCGAAGGACTGCCACACGTGAGAGTGGCCATCTTCAACATTAAGTGATATGCATTAATTTTAAAGGAACCAAATTGTCCTTTCTTTCACGTGATCTGTATAGCTAGTCAGTTGTGATTTAACATTACATTTAACAATGTTACTTTGTTTCTAAAGAGCTCAAAATAGTTTAGCTTAATTAACCCTCAAAATAATTATTAACCACCTTTCTAAAATGAACTACTGATGCTTTCCCACCACCTTGAAGAAAGGAACTTTTAAAAATCATGCTAGAATCTCAGTGGTATCAACATAGCTGTGTCTGAAAGGGAAAAACTGAAGTCAAGACCTGGCAAGGATTAGATAAATATGATGAACTTCAACTAAAAATCTATCAGGTAAAACATGTCCTTGGATAAGATAATCTAGCTATGTCTTAACTAATACCAAAACAATTTGACTCAGGTAACTTAGTTAAATAAACTGTTTCCAGCCAGTTATTTGGTAATATGGAGGCAAAGAAAATAGTTGACATTTCCGTGATAGTCAGTGTTGTGGCCTTTCACAAACTTGGCCCAAGTTCTGTTGAGTCTATGAGCAGGCTAGAAATTTTAGAATTATTTTTATAGTTCTTTTTTTTTTCTTATGTGGATGGCCAGATAACAATATTTTCAAATTATAAAGAGAATCCAATTGGCTCAGCTTTAGTCACAGTTTTGATTTAAATATGCAGAAATGCTCACATACATACTAAATGAACTGTTATTTGGATCTAGCCAGCAGCTGAAGAGCTGTTGCAGTCCCAGATGTATATATTTTTTTTTAAAAAAGTACCACATGGATCTGGAAAGTACAAAACAATGTAAACATTGGTAACTGTACAATATGTCAGTCTCCCTTCAGCATTCTCTCCTGATCAGCAGTTAGGAACATAAGCCACAAATGTTTACCCAATTGAAAAATCAGTGGACAGTTATGTTCAAATCAAGAATCTGTTTCCAGTTACAAGTAACAGAATCCAGTACAATCAACCTACCCAAATTGCTGAGGAAAAAAGGTGAAAAGTTCATATAACTCTGTACATGCTAAATTTAAGTTCGAAGTTTTAAATTATAAGCAAAAAAATTTGTATAGTATCTCGAATTGACAAATAATAATAAATATTCCTAGGTAAGGAATTTTATATATTTGATATTGATACTTGGCATTTCATTGAAAATTTTTGATATAACTGTTGCTTTCTTAATAACACCTAAATAATTGCAAATCATGTTATAAATTAAGTTTATTTGATTTTCATGTAATTACTTATTCATTATTTATTTAACAACAAATATGTACTGAGTATTGTATGTCAGGCTTATGTGTGCTAGTGGGAATGCATAGACGAATAAAAACAATCCACATTCTTAAAGTAATAATAGTGTGGTAAGGGTAAACATACATTTAATAAATAATTGATATATTCTGTAACAAAAATAAATACAAGATATGATTAAGACTCAGGCAGTACCAATTACCTATGTTGGACAGATGCTAAGATGTCTACTTTATTCTGAATTTTCTACTCAGATGAATTAATGTAAAGAGTCAGCTTATGGACCCAAATTTATACTAGAAATCCCTATAGGTGAAAAAATATCTTAAAAAGTGGTTGACTTAGAAAAAATAATTTAGACTCTATTCCATCTCGTAATTCCAAACAGAAACAGAAGCTCTAAAGTCCTTTTGTGTGTGTGTGTGTGTGTGTGTGTGTGTGTGTGTGTGTGTGTGTGTGTAAGACATCCCTAATCCCTAATCTTATTACTCAACAGAATTAATTTAAAAAATAAATACTTCTTTCCAGGTTCAAAACCATAAAGAAACAGCAGATCTGGTAATAGTTGTACAGGTGATTTGATCAATGTAGACAGACAAGATAATCAGACCAAAGAAAGCTGACCTTCCTCACTCTTTTTCATGGTAGACTATTCATTTAATGTTATCGTTTTTTTCCTTAAACATTATTTTGGTACTCTGCAAATCAAAACATGTTTATATAGTTTGCATAAATAAGATTTGGTAAATAACCTGATTTTTCTGGGAATTGATCCAAGTGAAACCGCTAATTTTTGAAGTTCATCCCTTAGTGATTTTTTAAGGAGAACTCAGTTTTTTTGAAGTCCCACTGAAGTATTTCGTGGCTTGTTTTGCTAATTCAAGAGAGACTTAAGGGCTACATTTAACCCAGAACAGATGGCTCTTTTTTAATGTCCTTTGTGGTCATTATAATAATACATTCAAAAAGAGCTAATCATGTCACATTAGAGTAGATGGACATATCTGAAGATATTGACTACAGCCACTTTACTGTATCAGTGTATCTAGATTTTCATGCCTATTAGACAACTTGCAATAACCAAGATATTTTCTCATTTCTCATAAAAGGAGATACATCAGAATATGTAAGCTACTTTGTAGGTTTATACATTTTATATATTTTAGTGGTAAATGGGTATTCGAAACATAAAAATTACCTCTAGCAAAATATTTTTTAGTTTTAATACAGAATCAGGAAAAATATACATCTTTTTATACAATCAGTTCAGAAAAATCAGATGTTATTAGCAAAGCAATATAGTTCTACATTGTGCTTTACACACTGAAGTGCATAAACAAGTTCAGAACTCAGTTTAATACATTTCTCAACATTTCCATCCATAAACTTCAATTTATTTACCTCAGTTACTTCAGAAGAAGATAAAACAGTTTGATTTCCCACTCTTCACCCCCAAAACTGAATCTAGTAATAGTTCATTATACTTGCAAAACCACTGCATGTCATGTTGTTAGGTTGCATTTTAGAGTCAGTGGAAAAAAGAAACCAAATTATTTCATCACAATGGTACTCATTGTTAGCTTGATTCAATAAAAATGGAATTTCAACTATTCTAGCACTAGAATGGAATTTAGAGATTATAATCTAACTTCCATATCTTAAAGTTGGAGAAAGTAAAGCCTAAAGAGATTAAAAGAGAAGACTGCAAAATTAACAAGTTTCACGGGTTACATGAAACAGATTCCTCGAAGAATTAATGAAATAATGTACATAAGAAGTAAAATTGTCAAAGAAAATAGCCGTTCAAAATAAATGCTAACGTTTCTGTTATACTTCCTGTGAATCAGAGATTGCCACAAATTTACCAACATAATCTTATTTTAGGGAATACTGCAGTCATATGAGGAAAGCACTATTATTTACTCATTAATAGAGAAGAAACTGAGGCAGAAAGATTTTTATAACTTGACCAAAAACAGTTAGTAAGTTATGGAGAAAATATTTAAAACCAGATATCATTTGATTATTATATTATTTTGTCATAAGATATCACATGAGATAAGTGAGAATTTTCTTAGATTTCTCACTTCTCTATCTTAAAGAGATAAGCTAAAAGCAGTCTACAAAATTTTTATTAAAGTGAAATTGCAGAATCAAAATTGCATATTGTTTTGGGGTTTTTTTTATTTCCAAAGAAAAAATCATATGTTTTCAAGGAATTAGAACCACTTTTGGGAATCAATTTTTTTTAAATGCCAGATTTATTTCATGTATAATTTGAGCATCATTTTAAAAACCAACCCTTTAAAAGAAATTTCCTTCCCTTTTGAACTATAGAATCATTTATCCTTTCTCATTCTCCTTTACTACTATCTTATTGGATACTCTTTACTTTTAATGAGAATAGAAAATGTTGGTAATTTATCCCATCTAAAACCATAATACCCTTTAACATAATAAATAAAATTACCCTTCAACACAATTTTCTAATCTTGTTTTATTTGTGTGGTGATAATGCTTAACCATTGCTAAATTCAAGTAACTGAGCACATTTCTGGATAATTACATCTTCTTGGTTTATTGCTGATATTTTAAACAACACACTACCTCACTATCTGATGATCAGAATTTGTATATAATTTAGTCCAGTGCCTCGTTATATATATGTACATATATATACACATACACTCATACATACACACATATATGTATATATAATATATATTTACATTTTTTATGTCAAATTGACCTGAGGAGATATTGATATTTATTGCAAGCCTATTTATTGCATACCAGATATTACTATACTAAGCATTTCACTTACTTTATGCCATTTGTTTTTAACAACCCGCATTTGAGGTAAATATTATCAGCTGCTTACAACTTGGGAAAAAGCAGAGTTGGAATTTGAACCAGTTCTATCTGATCCCAGAATTCACTTTTTACTACTGCTGCCCACTCACTCAAATTGCTTTTAGAACAGAGGGATGTTTTCAAAATATTTTGCCTATTATCTTATTTTATTAATCTTTTGCATACTTTGCATTTTAAAGGCATACATGTAAAAAAAGAGAAATTTCTTAACCCTTATCTCCTCATCTTTAAAATGGGAATAATAATTAAAGCAGAATTATTATGGAAATTAAATGAGATAATAAATGGCAATTCCTCAACACATGGCCTGCTACATAGCTTTCACAAAATGATAGCTATGAATAGAAATCGTATCCATTCATCTGCCTTCCAAGATATGCTCACATCATCATCATCGTCGTCATTGTCATAATATCATCACCATCACCATTGTTATTGTCATCATGATCTTCATCATCACTCACCGCTAACTCTTTTTCTTCCTAAAACATCCTTTATGCCATGGGCCCTTCTCAGGTGGCACACCCATAAAAGCAGCACTAGATTTAGCAATGTTGCCCAACCTTTGCCTTTGTTTCCTACATTGGCTTTCTACTGCCTTGGAAAAGAGCTAGCACTTTCAGCAGAAAGTTCTGTCCCATTTTCTGCTTCAGACTGCTTATTCATTTGTTTATTTATACAAAAAAAAAATTACAAAGAATCCTCTTTACCCTCAGAATATTGTGATGAACATCTCAGCCTTCTAATCATTTATAATGAAAGATAGATATAAGCAAACAATTGTGATACAGAATGACAAATTCTACCTCACGGGCCAGTACCAAGTGTTATAGAAACAGAGAAAAGGGGCATTGAACAGCCTTGGGAGGTCAGAGAAGTCTTCTTGAAATAAATGGCATCTGAGCTGAGCCTAGAAAGAATGGGTGCTCACTGGGTAAGGAGGGGCAAGGGAAGAATGTTCCAGGCAGAGGGGATGTGAGCACGGAGTGGAGAAATCTCTCTGAGTTCAGAGAATTGCAGATAAGTTACTATCTCTATAGCATAGAGTGAAGGAAGAATGTGTTGAGAGATGAGACTGGAAAAAGATGTAGAAGCCAAATTATGGAGGGCTTTGTACTCTATTCTCAGGAGTTAGAACTTGATCCCAAAGGCAATGAGGAGCCATGGATGGTCTTAAGCTAGGAAAGCAGTGTAAAAGATATATCCAAGGGGAAGTCATTTCATTACTTTCATAAACACTAACCTTTGAGGGGATGGGGGCAGAGTTCTCAGCCTAAAGTCTATGGATGGATGGCCTGTGGATGTTTAGAAAACTTGTAAACTCCCTGAAATTGTAGACAAAATTGTTAGTTGTATATATACTTGAGGAGATGGGAGAAGGAACAGAATCCATAGCTTTATAAAATCCTCAGAAGTCACCATTATCCAAAGAACAGTGTGAAACCATTGCTCTAGGGACAGAAAGCGAAAAGCTAACTTACAGAGCAGAAATTTCAGGTCTGCCACAAAGAGCCCTTCTAAAGTTGACGAGCTCCTCTTTTAAGAAAAATTTCTCATTCCTTCCTCTGAGTTACCAAACTCTTCCCACTCCACCCTGACCCGGTGACGTTTTGTTCCTGGCCACTCTCCCGCGTAAATGCTGCCTCCTCGCCCATGGAACTGTTCTTCTGTGCCAACCCATAATAAGTGTCCACCCCACAGGCTAAGAATAGATGCAGTGTCCTGGTGAGTTGAAAATTAGGTAACATCTGAAGGACGAACTCTACGGTGACCACAAAACTCATTCTAATCATTTCGACCAAACAGATTATAAACATATGATCAGGGTTTCTCTGCAGGGTAGAAGAGAAGGTTCTAAGCAAGAAAAGAAAAATACCCTATTAAATAGAAGCAGGAAAAGCAGCTACTGTTTATAATTGCAAAAGACAAAGAAAATTACTAATCCAAATACATTCTCTTGTGCTTGCATACTTCACCTTTCAATATCTCCTCTCCCCCACCCATTACCCACAACAAGCCAGTTCTACCAGACAAGCTACAATTAATTCTCTCGGGCATATAGATTTTATTTCATTCATTTCTCCTAATTTTCCTAGATTTTGATATGTGTTCATCATTTCATTAGGTTTGTGACCTTGTGTGAATCAATTCCTTAATTTTGCTGGGCAGTGTCTTCATCTGCGAAATAAAGGTGGATGAAAGATGTATAAGCTGCTTTTCAGTTCCCGCTATTTGTAATGGTGGCTGGAGTGGAGATCTCATGATAGATCTACTGTGTACAGATCTCGTGATAGATATTTCTTATATCTGACTTGCCAGTTCCTTCTAAGGATTGCTGAGTTCTTTCTCTAAGGCGTTTTATCAAGTTAATGTAAAAAACAACAACAACAACAACAAAGTATGTAGCGTTACTTTGCTGGTACAGCCAAAGGAGCAAGTGTCAGCAAATTTTTTCCATAAAGGGCCAGATAGTATATATTTTAGTCTTTATGGGCCATAAGCTCTCTGTCACAGCAATTCAACTCTGCTGTTGTAGTGTCGCCATATGTAAATGAATGTGTATGGCTATGTTCCAATAAAATTTATTTACCAAAAAAGGTGGCAAGCTGGATTTGACCAATCAAGTCATACCATAGTTTACTGACCCTTGAAATAAAATCCTGGCAGCCTGAAGATAGCAGTGTTTTATCCCGTCAGTCTTTCTGTTTAAAAGTTGTTTCCTGGATGGTTTCCTGATCATTGTTTTGTTGTCATTGTTATTTGTGTGAAACAAAGAACTGTTCCATTATTTTCATTATCCACAGCCACCTCACTAGTCATGTCCCAAATACATAACTTAAGTGGGCTTGCCAGCTTGTAAGGAGTCTGAAACAGTTAAGGCAACTTGTTTCTCAGGCATAGAGATGAATAAATGGCTTCATAAGTAGACAGTTCAGAAGATAAATAGCCTGGAGGAACAGCTGATCAGTTAATTCACTGAGACAGGGAAAGAAGAGGAAAAAGGGAAA
>NW_006432669.1:4185159-4195879 GCF_000325575.1 Pteropus alecto | reverse complement strand
AGGGGGTGGGGGGGAAGAAAGATTATGAGATCTGCTGTACAAACTTGCCCAGCTGGGTACTTTATCTTGAATTTGTTTTGCAAATTGCAGATGCCTAGCTCTGGAAGCCAAGAAAAAGAAAAGGCAGTCATCTCACGCCAAAATACTCTCATAGATCCCAAGTTACTTCATTTTTGTGGGGGGAAAAAAATCATTATATATCCCCCTTCTAAAATAAGAGAAACAGAGAGCCATTTTACCCAGATGCCCAGAGCAAGACAAATATTTTTTAGAGTTTCCTTTTAATATTAAGAACAAGTCCTGCCTGATAACTTTGCTTGCTTTATGAAACTTCCTGTGTCACTGATCAGCTCACAGAACTGCTTTAACAGTAAAACTGACTGAATTCAATGAGTCTTAATATTCCAACCTACTTCGGTGAAACCAGGGACATTTGTGTTTGCTGCTTTAGGACATGTCGAATTGGACCCCGTCCTACCTTTTGCTAAAATCAGTCCTGCTTAACAGAGCTCTTATATTCCATTAAAATGAAAGGAAGAGCATTTATATTAACATTTTTTAAAAACATCTCTCACATATTGACCATGATTTACAGAGACATTTTATCAAAGTAGACCCGGGAGCCAGGCCTACATTCTAGTATTTGTTTATTGAGATTTATAAGATTTTCTTTATATATACTGTTACTTTAAATATTTATTCTTGAAAATTTTTAAAAGATGGTATTGGTAAATTTGCTGTTAGAACTAGAATAGTGAGGTTTATTTCTAACTTTTAAGCTTGGACTTTTTTTTTTTTAAAAGGACCTCAAACTGACTTTAAGAGAAATATAGGTAATTTTAGGGAGGACAGGTAATTTGTCCTCTAAGGAAAAGGGGTGCCCATGTAAAAAGGTTCAAGTGTTTCCTGAATCTTCTGTCAGATTTTATAGACATAGTTTGCAATCTTTTTGTGTTAGTACTTCGCATGGTGATTCATGAACAAGATTCTGAGTCAACAATATAACAAATTTGGAAAAGCATTGTTTTATCATGTTTTCCATACATTAAAACGTGCATTCAGCTTCCTATAAACATCAGTCAACCTTACACACTGCCACTTACTTGTGAATATGCTCTGATTACCTCCACCTAAAAGGTTGAGTCATCATATACCCGATTTACCAAATGGTCTCCTAACACCCTTGAGACCATTCTGGACAATAAATTTCCCATCAATAGCCCAGTTGGAAAACTTGAAAGTATAGATAACCTGTGGAGTTCTCCAGTAGGCTGCATGGACTTTGATCCCCAAGGCCTAGAAGAATGCATGCTGCATAATAGATGCTCAGCAAATATTTGTTGAATGAATGAATAAAAGCAAAGTGAAGATAATAATTCTAAAGACATAGCTTGATTATTGGCAGAACTTTATTAAAAGAATACAGACATGTTTTCGTTGGTCTAGCAGTCCTGTGCTGGACAAGGATCAAGAAGTCCTAACCATATTCAAGCACTGGCATAAGACTCTAACTTAGTGACTTAACTAATACTACAAAAGGACTTTAAAATCCTAAAGATACACACACATACACACACTCACACTGATGTAGAAAATCTATAAGAGCATACTAAGTATAAATTTATATTAAATCCCAGGAGGATGGGACCAGAAGCCTACTTTGTAGATTAGCATAAATACTATAATTTTATTGGTAGGTACAAAAAACAAAAAACAAAAAACATGCAAAATGAAAGATCATTCAAGTTCATGATTTGAACTAGTCGTGTGGAGTTTATTTGCTGCCAAATCAATATTTAACTTGTTTCTCTAGAAAACTGGGTTTTCTAGTATAAAAGACTACATCAATGGAAATACCTCATTCATTCACAATCACACACACACACACACACACACACACACACACACACTTTCATGTACAAGCTGAGGATGTGTCATGTTTATCATGGCCTTCATAAGCTCTTGAGCAGAAAGTGAGTGCTGAGGGGGAAACAAATGAATTCTATTAAGTCAAGTTCTACATGGGCTAAGTGTAAGGCAAAGACTGAGGCTGAATATGGAAATCAAAGCCAACACATCCAAGCATACTTTTCTTTCAAAATATTTTATGTACTAACGTTTGCACAACATCTTGGCAATGACAGCAAGCTGTGTAAGGAGGTGTTTTGTGTTACATAGCTAACATAAGGGCAAAAAAATGTTGCAGCAGCCAAATATTACTTTGATCATGAATTTAAAGAATGTGTATGGTAGAGTACATTATAAGGCCCGGGGGCTAGAAACTACAAGGTTTAAAAACCTTCTGCAAAATTCCAAAAGAGAGTTTATTCTTATTCTGCTATCTCTTGGTATTGTGAAGGAATGAAACTAGATTTAGCACAGTCCATCTGTTTAATTAGAGAGAGAAAGAGATATACTTACATTTTCTTGGCGTGCAGATCTTTCATAAATCTTAGAGGAGTGTGCTTTTCCACATTTCACTGGAAATTATGTTGATGAAGTTCACCAATTCTGCCAACGTTAAGCACTCTCTTTTTCTCTTCATTTTCCCCTTTCTAAATACTTTTTTAATCTCCAAAATAAAAATAGAAAACTGCCGGCACATAGTAGATATTCAGTAAAATTCATCAAACTCATTATGGATGAATGGCTGCATGGACAACTAGACTGGGCATTAGGAGATCTGGGTTTTAATTCTAAGGCCTAATAGGTGTCATAACACCTAAGGGAAATTATTATGCATTGCTTTTTATTGTGATGGCTTTGGGTGAGCGCACATTGGAGAAGTGATGTGTGTTTTAGTTTCCCAAGTAAACTATAAGCCAGAGATTACAGCTTCAAATGCCTACATAGGCCAAGCCGGTAAGAGAAATGAGAAAAATGGGTGGAGATAATAAAATAGGGAGTAGTGGGAACTGTGGCCAACCAGAGAGCACAAGGGCCAGCCTGTGTTTGAAACACAATGGGAGCCAAACATACTGCACCTGTCATCCAGATACACTTACAGCATAAGCTCCTCCACAGAGTTCATTGTTTCTACACTTCTCTGCCATATACAAAATAATACAAAAATTAGTAAATAAGAAAAATATTAACTGCTAAAATTTATCAAGCACCAAGTGCCTGGAACTGTTTTAAATTTCATCTGGTCTAATTTTATGTCATTAATAGAATCACCTTCATTTAACAAGTGAAGAAATTAAGGCACAATACTTAGTATATGTATATTGGTTGCTCTATTAATAAATAATTGGATGTTAAGAAATAAAAAACAGCAGAGCAAAGAACAAAGTATCCAGGCCCTGAGCTGAGCCCCTAACCTACATAAAAGAAGCACACTCCAAAAGACTATCTGTCAGAGAATGACACTCAACTCATCTTTTGACATCTCCAGGCAGGAGGATGGAGGGAATTCCCAGAGTCCACAGGGAGCTCGCAATCTACAATGTAATTGAGACCACTACATTTCTGATAGAGTTGACACATAAAACAGCTTTCTGCAGTCTGCAAGACCTGTCTCTCTTGCTTCTCAACAAACAGATAAACAGACCATTGCTCCTTTGTATTGAAATAACTATGGCAATCATGAGAAATTATTGTTTATTAAGTGCTTACTAGGTGCTGAATATTTGGAGCATTGTATCATCTCCTCTAATTCTCATAGAGACCCTGTGAAGTCAGCACTGTTGTCATTCCCGTTTTACAAATAAGGAAATTGAGGCTGATAGAGGCGAATTAACTTCTCCCAGATCACACAGCTAATAAGAGCCAGAACTGGGATATAAGTTACAGCAGGCCTGTCTCCAGAGCTCATGGCCTTGTCGACTGCATGGCCATGCAAAGAAAACTTAAAAGAAAAGTAAATTTAATTTTCCTACATATGTTTGTTAACCAGATTTTTAAAACATAAAATCCTCTTTTCACATAGTCTTGCACTAAACTCCAAATCATATCACAAAAAAGAGCAGCCTGTTTCTACTCAAGTTGGAGTGGAGAATGGAAGGCTAACCCCTGTCTCCAATATATCTCTCTCACCTTGATTCCTCCACTATCACTTCTGATTGTCTTTATACTTCTCTGACTCCACCTCTTCCTAGTGTGGGTGGACCAAAGATTCAACACTCAATCCTCCATGTATGTCCTACTCCACTCGCCCTCCAAAAGCACTCAACTCACAGATCTTCATCTAGTCCCATTCTGTTTATGATGCTCACATGCTTGTCTTCAGGCCCACATTCCTAGTGGCTTGTAGGACATGTGGGATAAAATCATTCCCAAAAGCCATGGTGGATTTAAAGTTGAGAGAACTGACTAGGCATATAGAGCAGACATGTGAGTGGGTGGTTTCATTACACTGCTCAGGAGATGTACTTAAACTCAGAGACAATTATTTTTAATTAACTGCTGAGGACTGCCCCACCCCCATTCTCCACAGCCCTGCCCTTCTCTCCATCATACTCTCTTCCATGTATATGATTGAGGGGGCTCACCCCTGAAGGGAGTGCTCAATAAACATTTGCTTCATGAACAGAAGAGTTGACAGAGGTATGAAAATCTTTCTCCTCAAAGCTTCTCGTCTCGACAGAGAGACAATAAAGTGACAATAGTGACAGAGAACTGGAGTTCTGCAGTCAAACAGACCTGGCTTCAAATCCTCCCTGATGACTTACCTCTGTGATCTCTCTGAGCTGAGGTTTCACATCTGCAAAATTGGGATGATAATGCTATAGTTCTTGCTCATTGTTTCGTTGGGAGGGGTAAATGAGATAAATCATGTAAAGCGCTGAGCACAGTGACTAGCCTATAACAAGCTTCAGTGAATGGGCATCTTAAGATTATTTTGTATCTCTTTGCATTTGATGCAGTTGGTGAGCTCTGTAGCCCCAGGGATTATTAAAGCAAGGCCATGCTTCCTACGTCTCCAGGCTTTGGACTGGCGATTTTTTTTTTTTTTTTTAACTCAGCAGATAACTAAAGAAAGAGAAGGAGATAAAAGGAAAGAGACTTTCCACAAATAGAGTACCTACTACTACTACAGTCATCATGAGAGTTGCTTCATCTTTTTACTCTCTCGTAACCTCACACAGTCAGTCCAGTTGGGCAATGAGCATCGAATTTTATTGCTATATATCCAGTGTTTCTCAAAGAGCATTTCCTGGACCAATGAGCATTAGAATCACTTGAGCAGGTACCTGACCTACAGCCTCAGAATTTCTGGAGCAAGGCAAGGGCATCTGCTTCCCAAATGAATATCATCAAAGTGTGCAGACCTTTGACATAGTACTTGTATCATATAATCTAAAACTGGATTCTGTATTTTCTTGTACACGTAAGAATGTAATTTCTTCCTGAATTATATAATAAACTCACCAAGGTGAAAACAATGTTTTCTAGTTTTCTTATAACCCCTACAGTGCACAGCTCAATCATAAACACATCATTGGGATTAATAAAACTATTTGGCTGGATTAACTTTCTGCCCTGTAGGGTCCGGACCTGTCAATACCTAAAGATTGATAGAGATTTCAAATTAGAATGACAATTCACCAATACCCATTATTATTTAATATACGATGTGAGTTTTTAATCAATACTTTCTCATCGTCAATTGGTTGGGTGTTCTTTCACTGATTAAGCACTGAGATTTCTGACTTACTGACCAGGGAACAAAATTAACAAGTCTGAAAAATGAAGTCCCTTTCAAGTTTCTAAGTGTTTGTAAAACAACTCACAGGCCTTCCTGCCTTATAGAAAGCTCGCCCCTTCTGTTCAAAATGGTCATTTAACTTTTAAAACATGCGAATTTAAACCTAATTTTCATTGCAGGGTCAGCACTGATATGTGCTAACTTTAGGGAAAAGGAAGAACTTGTTATTTTATGATGTGTTTGCTCCTGAGCAATTGAGAGGTTTGCCATATGTTTTTATGGTAGGTTTTTTTTTTTTTTTTTTTTTTTGAGGTTCTGTAAACACCTTCTGGAATGTGGAGGTTCTACCATCAGAGTCATGTGGGAGCTTTTCCAGTCCCCTAGTGTCATTAACCCAGCTGCTTTGGTTGCTGTGATATGCAATTATTGCTTCTACTCTTGAAAAGCAATTCTCTGATCTCCAACTCATTAAGCATGTTTGATTTCAACTAGATGAAAAATGTTCGGAATCTAAGCTTATGATCTTTGTGCTACATTTTTCTTCATTTAATTCACAGTAGCTTTCCACCCCCCCCGCTTTCTCTTCTTTAGGATCAACATTCTGTGGTAGGCCAGAACACGGGCCCTAGTCCAAGTCCCAGCCCCTGCTCAAATCCAAACACTGGAAGTGGTTACATGAACTCTCAGCAATCACTGTTGAATCAGCAATTGATGGGAAAGAAACAGACTCTACAGAGGCAGATCATGGAGCAGAAACAGCAGCTTCTCCTCCAGCAGCAGATGCTGGTCGATGCGGTAAAACTTTCTCCTAATTTATACTGCCCGTACTTGTTGGCTCCACAGAAGGAGTTCATTATTTTCCATTCCTATTTATTGTTCTTTTCTCTGCGCCTACTCATGTGACAGCAACAAGGGTGTCCTGGCTGTAAGAGAAGCTAATTCTATACATGTGAAGTGCTACAGAAAAAAAAAAAAAAAGTGACTTGATTTACCAGCTGCTGGGCAGTTGGAAAGCACAGCACCTCAGCTAGCTAACTCTGCCCAGCCAGGGAGTGTTTAGAACCACCAACATGGCTTTCAAATCAGGCCCAAGAAACCAATGTTGTGCCACAGCCCTGAGGGGCAGAAATAGTGGACAGAACTCTAACCAACTCAAATCCACATTGACATTAGAGATAAAAGAGTTCTAAAAGCAGTTTTAAAAGCCAGTATGGAGTTTCAAAACTTAAAATTTGGCTTCCAAAATAAAGCATCTCAAAATTTTTTCTCAAAAAAATTTGAAAATATATCCCACTTTCATCACACCGAAGTGGCCTTAAAGAAAAGCAAGGCCGTCATTTCTCACACATTACCCAAGTAT
Organism: Pteropus alecto; assembly: GCF_000325575.1. NCBI lineage: Eukaryota > Metazoa > Chordata > Mammalia > Chiroptera > Pteropodidae > Pteropus > Pteropus alecto. The sequence goes on along the minus strand of NW_006432669.1, from coordinate 4,188,872 downwards.
TAACTCTGCTTCAATATTTACCGGCGCATCCCTTCTGTATTCTCAGACATACTCATACAATCAACAACTGACCCAAACCCTTCCTGCCTCCTAAAACTAAGACCTTATCTCCAAGTTTCATTCTCTTCCTTCAAAGTATTTGGCCAAACAAAAGAAGAAAGGAACAAAGCTGACCATCTCCAGGTTAATAAAGAGAAAAAAAAGTAAAAAAATTTTATACTCAAGGAGCTTTGCAGCAAGAGTCAGAAATCCAGGATGTAATAAGCTCTATAATTCATTCAGAAAAAAAATGTATTAATTTACAATGGGAATATAGCCATAAACAAGTCAGACCCTGTCTTTGTCCTTAAAGAGCTTAGAGACCAATAAGGATGTGAAATAAATAGGCAGTTATAATGCATGTGATTAAATGCTGTGATGTGGCAACTACTAGAGGAAGTTCTATCTACTGAAGATGAGAAGGTGAAGGAGGAGATGAGTAAAGAGCCAGAGAGAAGGGGGTTTACAGCCAGAAGAACCAGCATATTTGAAACTCAGAGATAATGAAGTACACTGTATATTATGTTAGCTGAGGCACAGAATGTGCGCTGGAATAGGGAAGTGATAGGCAAGGAGGCCAGAGATGAGAGGCCAGAGGATAGAGCTTAAAAAATCAGAATTTCTAGTCTGAAAAACAATGGGGAATACATTAAGGATTTTAAAGAAGGAAGTACTAGATTCAGATTGGCATTATAAAAAGGTATAAACATCGTAAGGGAAAATGTCATGGAGGAAAGGATAAAATCCAACCTGGAGAGTTTGGGAACAGTCTCCCAAGAGAGGTACTGAAGGACTGTAGGATTCTGATGGTTAGAGTACTGAGTTCCACTGTTCCAGTTGGAGAGTGGTCCAGAGACCCAAAAATGCAGTCTCTATGTATATTTGTTGGTTTGAGATTTCATCATGAAATATTTAATGCATAATGAAAAGTATACATAATAATATAAAATTATTTATGTTTTTTAAGGAATGACATATGGAGTAAGTTGGGAGTGCAGAACATATAAGAAGAACTAGAAATAAATTTATTTGACCTCGAATAAGCAATAGTTAGAAATAAATCTTCAGGTGACTTTGAGTACTTCCCTACAGTATAAGGTGTAGGAGAACCACTGACTGGATCGTAACGTGACACATATGATTTCTTCTATAAATTATAGTTTTGAAAACCCCAGTTCTCCCACCTACTCCTTCCATTTTTTATTTTTTATCCTGATAAACTTAACAGCTTAGAAACAAGGGCAGTAGAAGACAAAAATGTAAAATCTGAGATTGACTTATTGGTTACCCTGTCATTATTCCCATCAATAGTACACATTTGTTGGATTATAACATGCAGAAATTGAATTTCTGGATTTTCAGCTCTGACTAAAAGGCAATGAAACATTCCATGAGGGTCCGGTTCTGACACTGGCCTACCTCCCATTGGGCCCCGGCTGAGTCACTACTGGGACAGGTGCAAAGGGCAGTGGCATAAGCTGTGAGAGACGAATGAGAACGAGGCTGCTGTTTTTGCGATTTTTATAAACCATTCACATTTCTCTTTATTTAGATGCCATTGAGGTTGCCCATGCTTTTTAGCATATCCAGGAAGAAACAGTCTTTGATACCACTTTACATTAGCATATGCTTTGTAGTCATTTGCAGTCAGCTGGCAAGGCCAGATAGGCACCTAAATTGAGACATTTCTTCATAAAAGTGTGTTATCCTTATACTCTATCACTCTCCCACTAATGAAGCACAAAGAGGGGAGATGAGTAGTGCTTATTACAATGGGCATCATAATTACCAACATATTTTCTGCACCTACTATGTACCAGGCATCATGCTGAGCTTTTACAGAATTAAAGGATTAATCCTCACAATAAGAGTGTGAGGGAAATCTGAGAATTATTCACATTTTACATTTTGATATGGTGAAACCAAAGCAGGGCAGGTAAGTGCATCAGAAGATTATCTCTGTATTAGGTTTTCAGGTCCAAAATATTGGACTATCATGAGACATTAGTTAATAAGTTAAATTTGATGTTATGCAAAAGTAATCTCAGGGATTCCTGTGAGTTTACACTTTCATAGAATGGGAATATTATTCTCTTGCAAATGAAGCAGTCTCCTTTCAGTATTGGAGAATGGTCTTTGCTGCTCTTCAGCACAAGTGACAACGTGGCGGTTCTGTGATAGCCCAAATGCAAGGCCAAGAATCGAATTCATTTGTGAACAAGTAGTTTAAGAAATTCAAGTTTCCAGAGATGTATATGTTAATACTTTGAACAACCTAATTTAGCACTCAGAGGAATAAAAAGTCAATTATTAGGTTGAATATCCATAAAAATAAGTCCAGATTTGAAATCTAGTTTTTAATTGGGAATCGAGGGGCTGATAACTCCCTTAATCCCCTTCCCTATCTTCTCTATCTCTCTCTCTCTCTCTCTCTCTCTCTCTCTCTCTCTCTCTCACACACACACACACACACACACAACATATCACACATCACACATGCATGAATCCTGTTTTCTTCAATATAAATAGCAGAAACACCTAATTACATAAGAAAAAATAATAGATGCTTTTGAAAAAGAAAAGATTTCAGAAAGCCCCATGCTTGGCACAAAAATCAAAATTGTCAGCTTGCACAATCGTTTACAACAGGAATGGTTGAACATTGCCACATTTGGGTTCATAGAACATCTCAAGCAGTTTCTTAAACATTTAGGTTTTAAGTAAAAACAGAGTTTCACCAACCACTTTTTCCCTTAATTTGTAAACCCATATTTAAAAGAAATGTAATTCATATGTTTCTGATTCATTTACACTTAGCTCATCAAAATTGTGTTTTATATGAATTACTCGATGCTCCAAAAACCCTGTGAGTCTTTCAAGTTTTTTTTCTTAGAAACGAGAATTAGAATTTGGTTTGTTGTTGTTTTAAGCCATTTTTCCCTTCCTTTATAATAGATTTATTCTACTTAGAAAGTTTGGAATTTGATGGGAAACTGAGAGGTACATGGTTTAAGAAGGCTCCAAGTTAGGCAGTCCTCATTTAGCTTCCATTATTTTATCCATCTCTCTGTTACAAGGTTTTCTTTTCTATTTGCTGCCTTTTCTATTATATTGTTCTCTGTCTACCTATGTCAATTATTTTTATCTTTAAAAATGGAGGTTACTTCAGGGTTCATACAAAATTGTAGGGAAGCAATTCTAAAAATTTCCTCATCCATATTGGGAAAGAAAAAAAGCAGCTCCTGATGTCTAGAATTGATATGAAACTCACAGCCAGGCCATTTGTTCTCTGTTGGACATAAACTATGTTACAGAATACCACCTCAGACAGGATTACTCTAAGACTATGATAAAATGAGACAACATAAGGCCACTTCATAATTTTATCTAAAAACAGACACCAACAAGGTCACCGTGCAACCCACAAAATACCAAAAATCCCCTCTTTTACTAAATGACTAACAGCTACTTCATTACTTGTAAAATCAACCTCACTTCCTGACAGTTTACAATCTAGAACAAATCTTCATTTTCTTAGACCTCCCTAAATCACCCAAGCAAAGCCTAAATCCTATAATAGCTTCTTTCTAACACGCTCCTCCTACTGAGACACCCCATGGTCCCCCATGTTGTGCATGCCCCCTCACTGCAACCAGTGGTCTTTGGCACTGATT
>NW_006432669.1:4175437-4185147 GCF_000325575.1 Pteropus alecto | reverse complement strand
ATCCCCTATTTCCTCTCTCAGTTCCCAAAGAAACCTACTGTAAAGGTCTTAAGGTGAGCAATTCCAGAAGGAAGAAAAGAAGGGAGCTGGGGAAATTTCTGTGCTTTGAGAATGGGGCACAGAGAAATAGAGAAGTGAAGGGGCCCTTGTATTGTGTGGCAAGAAAGAGCCTGAGTTTTTGACTCAAGATTTGCTTTCTGTTCTACCACTATGTGATCGTGAGTAAATTCCTTAGCCTAAGGAAGTTTCCATTTCCTCATCTATGAAGTGGGAATAATCATACCTACCTTCAAGGGTTGTTTATGAGGGCAAAAAAAATGAGGTAATATGCATATAGTGCCCATAGAAGTACATGGTAAGTTATCTCCTGACGTCTCCTACCTAGGGTTGCCATATTTAGCAAATAAAAATACAGAATGCTCACGTGTCCAATATTTTATCTGGAAATCCTATCTTATGTCTTCTACACTCTGTGGGACCAGAATTATATATAAGTACCAAAGCATATCTGTGTGCTACAAAATAAAACTAGAACTGTCATCTCGAAAATCACAGAATTTTAGTCCTCACTGAAATCTAATTGCAAATTATAGAAAATGAGAGTAGTTACTAGAGCCCAAACACATGTTGAATGTTGAGAAGTAGAAATTACACTTCCATGTGGGAAGTTTATTGTAATGAAAAGGATTTATCTCTGAATTAAGGCTGATAAATAAGATCTATGAATCTCATATTCTTATTTGTTTAAATAGCATTCTGTACATTTTTACGAGTGAGAAAGTAACAGTGCAATTTAATATGTTTTCATTTGTGTTTTCAAGGAGAAAATTACTCCACAAGATCAGATAAACAGACATTTGACAAGGCCGCCCCCAGATTATAAAGACCAAAGAAGAAATGTGGGTAATATGCAACCAACTGCTCAGTATTCTGGTAAGTATTCTTAAAAATTAATAGAAATTGTAACTGTGGAAAGAAGAAAACTGTTCAGTTTTTAATATTTCCGCCTTTCCCTATCATATTTAATTGTAACATTTTTCTTAAGACTCCTTCACTAGCTCCCATATAACTTTCAGGTCAAGACCAAACTTGAATATTTTTAGTCTTCTCATCAGTTTCTGCTTACTTTTGTTCCGTATTCATATATTTCACTGCTCACTAGACTACCTCTGAGAATTCAAAAAAGTTTATTTTGTAACTGCTAGGTTCGATCATTCTCCTCCCAGCAATGTATCTTGACTCAGATAGTGCAAGCTATCTTCCTGAGTCACATTTGTAACTTGCATAAAGCTCAATCTTTTTGCCGCCACCTTTGGGCTCACGTCCCTAAGACAAATAGTCCTATCACTGAGAAATAATTGAAGAGCAAATTAAGTCTTTATGAAGTCTCTCAAAAATTCCAAAGGTGGATTGCATTTCAAATACAAAGCAAAACTTCTTAATAAATCTCGCAACATAACATAAGCGATAGGCACTACCCCTAAAATCTTTCCTCCCTCTCTCTGAACTCCAAAAGGCCTTCTCCCTAACCTAGCCTATACTGCTCCTGCTTTCTCCCGTTAACCATCTGTTCAAGCCTCTTCTGCCCTTCACTTTCCCATGTAAGTTAAGCTGGTCCTTGAGTTTCCCAAGTTTTCTCTTTACCTGTTACCTTCCTCTGTCAAGAAAGCCATAAAGAAGATTCTCTAAAGAAGGAGGGGCTGTAAATACCCCTGTTTGTTAATATTTTCTGGTTCTGTTAAGTGTTGTTATAAATATATTGTTCTAATTTATTTAAACTCTTTCAAATGCACCAGATTGCCTCTTCCACTAAAATTAGGAATGGGATATATGTATTCTACTTTCTAAGATTACTTTGCCTCAAAGCAAAAACAGGATTTTCTATTGATTCTGCCCTCAAAGAGGTTGAGAGATGAGAAGAGATTTATTTGGAACCTGGCTTCTTATACACCATGACCTATCAGTAGGTTTGGGGAAAGCTACCTTCGAAATATATAAAATTCAAGGTGGATGTCCCAGTTTTTCTTTTCCCATTTACATAAAAGAATCCCGAGGATAGTAGTCTAGGGCTGGTTTAGTGGCTCTACCATGTAATCTGGGATCCAAGCTTCTTATGTCTTTCCACTCTACCTTCTTTAGCATGTAACTTCCATCCTAAGGGTTGCTTTTGTCCACCACATGTCCAGCCTTCATATTCAGATTCCGGATTGAAAGACGGAAGAAGGAAAAACTAACATGGCCTCTCAAATGAGTCAGATTCCCTTTTTAAAAATAAAAGTTTTTTTTTTATTTATCGCGGTAACATTGGTTATAACAATATATAAATTTCAGGTGTATGACATTGTAATTCAATATCTGTATACTCGATTATGCACCCACCACCAAAAGTTTAGTTTCCTTCCATTATCATATACTTGACACCCTTTACTCAATTCGCCCGCCCCTCTGCCCTCATCTCTCTTCCCTTCTGGTAACCACCATTCTGTTGTCTTTATCCATGAGTTTATTTTTGTTTTGTTTTGTTAGTACGTTTGTTACTTTTTTTGTTTTATACTCTATATATGAGCGAAATTATACAGCGTTTATCCTTTTCCATCTAACTTATTTCACTTAGCATAATACCTGCAAGATTCATCCATGTTGTCACAAATATTGCATCTTTTTATGGCTGAGTAGTATTCTATTGTGTGTGTGTATGTAATATTTTGACTATTGTAAATAATGCTTCAGTGAACATGAATCAGATTCCCTTACTAAAGTAGGTTTCTTGGACTCTAACCTAATAATTCCTACCTTTAGCCAAAATCATTCATACGCCCCCTTCCAACCCCCAAACAACTAAGGAAGTTTGGGAAATGTGGTTTTTCAGCTGGAAACATTACTACAAACTCAAGGCCCTGTTTCTAAGGAAGACAGGGAGGTTGGCTCTTTGGTAGGCACCTAGAAGTCTTTTTCTCAGTGCATGTGGGTATTTTCCTAAGGGAGGGGTCCTCAGCATCCAACTGCTGACCCCAAGTGGGTAAGAACTACTGCTCTAGAGCATTACACTTCCTGTGTCTTCTGAGAATAAAGTAAGCAACAAGCACAACAGAAACTCTTTATTACTTCTTATCTTAATTTCAGTACAATCATAATCACTTGGCCCAGACTATTCCTGCCTTCAAAAGATATGTGGTCCAGTTAGGAAGATAATTTTAAAAAAGAGCAAGGCCTTCAGTCTTTTAGGTTGTGTACCACGCTCCCTATCCTCAAGCAGTAGGGAATATACTGGGGTTGCAGTTGCAGCCATACTCCACTCATAAACTGCTATTCTGATATTCGTATGTGTCTAGTCCTCTGTTTCTCAGTATCTCTGATTCTCTGGGCCTCCCTACCTCTCTTCAGGGACAGTACTTTAAAATAGTATCTTTCTCCAAGTTATATCTTTGCTTCAATATCTCATTCATTCATTCATTCAATATCAATTGAATACCTACTTGTCCTCATCTACTAGACTTGGAGAATATGACAGTGAACAAAATAGGCAAAAATTCTTCCCCTCAAGGAACTTGTCATTCAGCAGGTACTTTTAAAAAAATATTTCTGGCATTCCGTTTCTGCCTCTCAAGATGTCTTTCCATGACACCTTTAACCTCCCCAAGCCAGAAAGATTTCGATGTGTTGATTAATCACTATCTGATGTGTGGAGCCCCTCTATTCAGCAGCCTGTGATTGGGTGGCCCCACATCCAGTCACTTACTTACAGGCATCAATGTAACTGGCAGGCCCTTTGAGGATCCATGAATTTCCCAGTATAAAAGCTAAGTGATAAATGAAAACTTGGAAGAGCAAATGCTACTGGAGAGAAGAGGCTTGACTATCAGGGAAAACTTAATGAAGGAGCTTGGACCTTGGCCTGAGCCTTAAAGAAAAGATAAGGCTCAGGGAGGCATTAAGGGCATCAGAAGAGGGAAATGGCATGAGCAAAAGTAGCTCATAGTGTGTAGATAACAATGCAATAGTAAGTATACCTCTTAGAACAAAAGGCTTTTCATATGGAAATAATCACTGGAAAATAGATTACAGTGAATTAAGATAGTTAAAGAGTTGGGAATTTACCCTTGGACACTGGAGCCACTTGTGGCAGCTTCCTGAATAGGGATGATACAGGGGAAGAATTGGACATAATTTTCAGGGCCATAGGCCTACTAAGTTATTGCAAAGTGATACAAAAGAGGAAATAACCTACTGCTATGAACTAATATAACTATCTTCTTTTCCTTAGGTGGCACATCAACAGTGAGTTTAAACTCTAACCAGACTTTGTCAAACCCAGTTTCAACACACACCATTTTAACTCCAAATTCCAGCCTCATGTCTACTTCCCATGGAACAAGAATGCCATCATTATCCACAGCAGTTCAAAACATAGGGATGTATGGAAATCTGCCTTGTAATCAACCTGGCACATACAGTAGCATCACTTCAGGAATGAATCAATTGACCCAGCAGAGAAATCCAAACCAATTGATAGCAAATCAAAACAACCCTTTAATGCCACGGCCACCTACCTTAGGGCCAAATAGCAATGTGGCCACTTTTGGAACTGGACCTGTTGGCAATTCACAATTAAGACCAAATTTAACCCACAGTATGGCAAGCATGCCAGCACAGAGATCATCGAATGTAATGATCACATCTAACACAACAGCACCAAACTGGGCCTCTCAAGAAGCAACAACCAAACAGCAGGAAGCCCTGAAGTCCACAGGAGTCCGCTTCTCCACAGGTACACCTGCAGCCTATACTCCAAACCAGTCATTGCAGCAGGCTGTAGGTAGCCAGCAATTTCCCCAGAGGGCAGTAGCTCCTCCGAACCAGTTAACACCAGCACTGCAAATGAGACCCATGAACCAGATGGGCCAGACATTGAATGGACAAACCATGGGTCCGCTCAGAAGTCTGAATCTCAGACCAAATCAGCTAAGCACACAGATTTTGCCTAATTTAAACCAGTCAGGAACAGGGTTGAATCAGTCAAGGACAGGCATAAGCCAGCCACCATCCCTGACACCGGGCAATTTTCCTTCACCCAACCAAAGTTCCAGGGCTTTTCAAGGAACTGACCATGGCAGTGACTTAGCTTTTGACTTTCTCAACCAACAGACTGATAACATGGGCCCTGCCCTAAACAGTGATGCTGATTTCATTGATTCTTTATTGAAGACAGAGCCTGGTAATGATGACTGGATGAAAGACATCAATCTTGATGAAATCTTGGGGAACAACTCCTAAAGGAGGAAAGAGAGACAATTCACCAACTCCAAGCACTAAAAGGCAGTATTTTAACAAGGACTCTGGAAAGGCCAACTGTTGACTTTTAGTTGGACTACACGAAGATGCCTTGGCTTAAAACAGAAAGTAACTGTAATGGTGAACATTTTGGTCCAAATGCTTGTTTTAAATCTCAAACCTGAAAGTAAAACATTGGGATCAGTTTTCCCTGTTAAACTTCAGGACACAGTATCCAATTTATCCAAACAGAACTGTGATGTTGATGTGTAATTAGCTGTGTAAAATAGGCTTCCCAAGCTTCTTTTCTCCCTCAAAGAAAAGTCATAGAACTTTTAGCTTGTTTAAACCCCATGTCATGTGGAGATATTAGTTCCAAGCAATAAGCAACAAATTCCTGTATTTGTTCTCATAGATATCAGTGTGATTTAATCTTTTCACTCTGTCTTTTCATTTAGTTTTCCTAAAACTTCCAGATGGAAATATTATAGTTTTGTTTGGAGTAACCAGTGTCCTGAGTAACTAAAAGCCAGAGAACCTAGAGAACATCCAGTGAGTTATAGAATTTCTTCCCCAGCTTCACCCCTCACTTTTTCAGTTTTCCAACATATCTTATACTTCAGTAAGATGCTGTGTCTCATGATGCGAATGCAGAGCTGTCCGACTTTATTGGCTTCCACTACCAATTTCTGAATCCGTTTCCAAGTCATAGATACAATCACGACCTGTCCAAATCATACTGAAATATTAGTGCACACATGTCTGCATCAGATTTCACTATTTAAAAAAGAAAACATTCCATTGGGCATTGCTATAAAGGACATTTATTTGGCCACATATAACCTGGGGTGTTGCTTATTGTCATGGTGCCTGCTAGTTAGTTGCCAAGCTGAGTGAAATGGAGCTTGGTCCACCATGAATATTTTGATGACCAGAGACCGATTGGTGAGAAAAGGAAGTGTGGAGACCGAAACTGAAATTAGAAGGCCTCATGTTTTGGTTGGAGATAAGAAGCAGAAGATCAGAACCAGGAATGGTGGGGAGGGGTAGGTACAAATCTATTTCATAGAGTTTGAAGAAAGCATTATCGAGAGAGAAAACAATGTCCTTATTTGGACATATTCTTTGGGTAAACAGCTAAGTAGAGTGTGATCTGTCAGTAGCAGTCTATTCATTCTTCTGTCTCTGACGTGATGAATCATTGCCACATGCTAGATGGACCCTTCATATTCACATTTTCTCCCTCAGGGCTCAGCACTGTATCAAAGAAAGGGTTTTTGTCGAGTCATCTAACCTCAGTGTCCACATACAGATCAGCTATAAGATGGGGAAGATGTGTGCTGATTTGGAATGGATGCAAAATATCACTATCTTTTTCCTCATTACAGAGGAACACAGGTTATCTTCAGCCTTTTTAGTTATATACTCATGTATTCAATTATCAAATGTAACTTAACTGATGTCATTTAGTAACTAAATCTTTAAATATCTGTTCTTAAAAAGAACACATTTTGAAAGTTCTGCAAAGTCCTCTCCTGATCATTAAAATGTCTAGAAGCACTCTCTTTTACATGATACCAATATCACTGGGCCAGAATCTTTTCTGAGCTAGGCTGTAAATACAAATGAATTACTTGTTTTGTAAACTTTTGTAAAGAATATTTTGGTAGAAATACTTAAAACATATTCTTTGGGTTATATTTATACATATGTGAAATAAATATGCTATCAAAAGGTTATATTTTATACAAAAAGTAAATTGTTACCTTTTGTATGCTAATATACAAAGTTTTGTATAATAACGATGGTTTATTTTTAGCTCTACACTTAATCCATAGGTGGTCAAGTGGGAACTTTTAAAAACTGTCAAGAGGCTTGTTAGACAAATTTATATTCTGAAACCTCAATAAGAAAGCATTCCAGGTTTCAATTCTTTCCTTTTTTTTCACTCTCCAATTTTTTTTAAACCCATAGTTTTTATGTCTTATTTGATTATTCTGCTGTGCACATTGTATTGGTCCTTGTTGCATGTGGTCTACTGTGTGTTTTCCCATTTTATAAAACAGCGTTTTTCCATGCAAAAAATTAAGGAAAAATTATGTACATATACTTTTTTTTTATGGCTTCTCCATGTTACTGTATATATCCGCTAGCACTTCCCAGTTACACTCCCGTGATTCAGCTTATTTTTACCCTAACATAAATAGTATGTTTTGTAGTAGCTATCAAATTTAAGAGATAAAGCAATCAGAATGTTTGGATTTTCTTCTATCTAATGTGAATTTCATAATTAATGTCTATTTATTCAGCTATTCATTAAAATACAGGATTCTTTGGAAAAAATGGTGTAGTCTATAGTTTCTGTTTGTTGGCAGCCTGTTACCAAAGATGACGTAATTTTCCTGAAAGCTGAGATAAAATAATAATTTTATAGACATATGTAGTCAAAACTTTATGATTTATAATTTAAAAGCTATTGGAATACAATCTCCCATTTATAAAAATACCAGACTACTTAATTGTTGGCATTGTTTATCTTTCTGACGATATTATAAAGGAGGTAGAAGTAATTTTTCTTTTTCTTAATTCAAAGACTAGAAAACAATTTAAGCAAATAATTCATTCTTAGCTTTGTGTTAAACCCAATGAAGATAAATAACTGCTCTAAGTGAATGCACTAATTTACTTGCATTACTGTAACTGTACCCACAACTGTAAAGATTTCAACTTGTAAAACAAATATTTTGTATTGTGTGTAATTTCATGTGTTAAAAAATAGTTTTCAAAATTTCAGAAGTGGTTCCCATATGAAATCATACTTTCAGTCTCCAACAATACTGTTGCTACATCACAGAATGTTCTGAGAACTATTAATAGTGACGGGCAAATTTATACTCTGGGAGGCTTCTAACAGTGAAATGCTGACTTTTCTCATTTTAGTGTTCTTTAGTTCAGCTAGAAAGTTTGTATTAAGATCCTGTATACACAGCACCTCCTCAATACTGGAGAAATACTGCCTAATTCTCAGGTATAGTGGGCCTTTGCCTGGCCTAATGTGTGGCACTTGGTCAGACAGGCTGAGTAGACACAGGGCCAGGTAAACACAGCCTCACTGAGCATATTTACACAGAGTTAAAGCATTTGAAAGAAAGATGGAACTTTGTAGGAGACAAGGGGAACCATTCTAACCAAATTTTCTTGCTCCACTGTTGAAATATATTGTCAAGTTCCGTTGTCCTTTCCCCTCTGCCAAAAATATGTGACATTATCCTTTTTGTTAGTGTTATTAATGGAGCAATAATAAAATTGACATTTTATGTAGTCCCTGTCCAATGACTCTGGAAGGTTGGAGAGTAAACAAATAAAATTAACATCGATAAAAATAAATAAAATATATGCAAATTAAGAGAAAGAAATATGTAATTCTAAAATGATCTATGAATCTCATTTTGTATCCATGGAAGTAGACCCGAGAGAGGAAATGAGAGTGAAAACGAGTGCAAAAAAAAGAACACCTCAGCTTCTTCTTACTCTGTAGTTGCCAAGGGCAGTTCAAATTCTTAAATGTTTTCTCCGCTATTTCCATTTAATATCTCTATAACTATGTTTCCGCTCCCCAAAATGGGGCTGAAATAGCTCTGCATTTCTTTCCAACTCTAAAACTCTGCTATTGATTTTTTCCCAAAGCTAAGTGAGAAATTAACCAAAAAGACTCAATGGCATTTTTTAAAATAAAGAAATCATTGTCACTTAACCTTTTAAAAATTTTCATGTTGGCAGTCAACTTTATTTAACAAAGCAGCCATCTCCTTCAAATTTAAATCATATGAATCCCAATTCATCATAAGTAAACAAGAAGAAGACTTGGACAAAAAGAAAGGTGATGCTGATGTAGGTGCCCACTAACAATACAAATCAAGTCCTAAGGATCAAAAGCTGGAATATGTTATTAAATGGTCGTTTTCCTGTGAGATCATAGAATTTCATAAAGAAAATATTTGCCTACTAGAGAGGAAAAAACTAATACTTTGAGTAGTGTATTGCATTGGGTATTCGTTAATGAACTTTCATGAGTTGTAAATGATATTGTATGGTCTTTTATATATACTTCCTAAGTCCCTATAATAGACAAAGTACATGTAGTGCCCTAGCATCAACTTCATTGGCAACAATAACATTACAAAACATTGTTTCATGAAAATTAAGAAAACATATTGAACATAGATTTTTGAAACCAAATGCTGTTGTCCCTGACCTGCATGTAGTAGTATTTAAAGGGGGCTTTTGTTTGTTTATATAAATAGTATTTTAAGTTTCCTTTTTACCAAATTTAAGTCATCGTTAGCTTCAGGATGCGCATGAATATACAGACACTTTTTATAATGCTTAGGGATCATTCAGCTTAACGGAAAAAGAAAGAATAATATATAATATATAAT
>NW_006432669.1:4152483-4175362 GCF_000325575.1 Pteropus alecto | reverse complement strand
AAAGGAAGGAAAGAAAACATATCTTAAATAGGCTTAGAGAAAGAAATTTACCGGTTAACGTAACTAAAAAGTTCAGGAGCTAGTTCTGGGTTTGGCACAGCTGAATCCAGCAGGTCAACACTATCATCAAGAACTGGTTCTTTTCTATCCCTTATTTTTGCTTCCCTGGGTATTGGGCTCCATTCCTAGGCAGGCCCTTCTCTCATGATGGCAAGATGGTTGCTAGAAGTGCCAGACTTAGATCCTCACAATTCCAAGTCCAGCATGAACAATAGTGAATGCTTCCCTTTCAAAAGATACAACTTTGCATCTCACAGGCTTGATTAGGTCATGTGGCCATCCCTGAACAATCATTTTCATGGAGGTGCGGTGTTCTGTTTTGCCAGGGAGGTGCAGTGTTCTGATTGGCCAGGCCTGAGTCAAATGCCTAACCCTGCAGGCAGAGGTAGTGTTAATACTACCAAACCATTTCACTGAGAGTAAGAAGGAGGGGATTTCCCAAAGGAAAATCAAGTTACTATCAGAAAGAAAGAAAGGGAGGAAGAGAATGGAGAGAGAAAGAGAGAGAGAAAGGAAGGAAGGAAGGAAGGAAGGAAGGAAGGAAGGAAGGAAGGAAGGAAGGAAGGAAGGAAGGAAGAAGAAGGAAGAAAGGAAAAAAAGAAAACATATATCTACTATCCTTTCCTTTTCTTGCTGCTCTATTTCCTTCCACACATACTGTTTTTCCCATATTTTCAATTTCAAAACCTCACTATAATCCACCCATATCACCTCCTCCCCATAAAGAGGTAATCCAAATCTCATCTACTTACTGCATCCACCTCTTATTCTAGCATACCTAGCTGAGGTAAACTCCTCTGCCAGATCAAGATGAACCAGCAATCTAAGCCCAAAGGATGTTTACCCACTCCCAACTTATCCAAGTGGAGAAAGACAGGATAATGGTAATGAGTTCTATTTGGAAGAGAAACTAACATGTATAGATCGCATCCTTCTGAACAACAAGAATAAAGACTATTCTCCCTCTTAACATTCCAACCAACGGCCTGGGGAGGAGAAGCATTAAAAACTCTCTTTCCTCAGGATATAAATACACACTAGCTGAGGAATATTCACCCCCTTATGTCAGGTGCTAGGGGAAAGCTCGGGGAATCAAACTTTTCTCTTGTCCCAATCATATCTCCTTCTATGATTCCCATCTGTTTGACTTAATGTGCAATAATTTAAGCTTGCTTAAAACTGAAAATTCAGCTTCAAAAAGTATCACTTATTTCTAGTTAGGGAAAAAAAAACCACTTCAGATAGTTCAAGTGTCAGAGAGACTTTAATGCAATGAGTTGGTTACACAGGTGATAAGCAAGTTGAGAAGCCAAATAGGGGCTGTTGCTTAGGCCATCCTGAGATGAGCAAAAGCAGGAAGGCACTATTACTTCCAGGACTGAAGAACAAAGAAAGAGGTCAAGAACTCTAAGCAGATGCTGCAACATTGGCTGACCTGTCCTATAGGAGCTGGAGCAAGTGAGGAGTTTCAGCTGTTCACAGAGTTGTGACTCGTGACAGAGGAGAAGGAATACAATTCGCCCCACCTGTCTTTTTCTACTCTCCAGGCAATGCATCTCATCAGCTGAACTCAGTTGGACCTATCTCACCCAGAAGGCTGGAAACACAGCCTGGAGCATTACAGACCAGGCCAGAAAAGGGCAAGGAATAAATCTGCCAATAAACAGGCTCAGGTCTGACACAACAAGCTTGCAGATCTCTGGACTCAGCCATCTTGGATTGCTGACCTGGAGCAAGAGCAGCTTTCTTAGCAAAGTCTGATCTTCCTCCTTCTCTACTTTCAGATACATCAAGTTCAGTCTAAATGTGTCTATTTATTATAGAATGGAATCTATGAGGCAACTGTTCAGCTTCAAGTATTTGAAACTTCAAATACAATGGTGGTTTTAAAACAGTTTTGTTTTTTTTTTTAAATATTTCATGGACTCGGAATATGTTTTTCAAATTTTTTTTCTGTAAAATTAGGTTGTCATTTACAACTGATGTAAAGAGAAAACATTGTATCATTGTATGATTGTCAGCATTTTATTTCTTAATGGTATGTAGAACAATAATGTGTCTTACAATCAATGGCGTCTGTATCTGTCTCCTGCAAAAAGGGGTCTGAGGCAGGCAGGCAGGCAGGCAATCCTAACCTAGTGCAGTAGTCCAACAACGCTATCACATACCTGGGCTAATTCCATCTTTCATTTCTGCCATGAGGAAACATAGACCTCTTTTTTATTCTTGTCACCTTAGGGTGACAAGATAGTTACCTTAGCCTCATGTCCATGTTCCAAGCTGAAAAATGGAAAGAAAAAATTATGAAGGACATAAAATGTTGTCTATGACAAATCTGTACCTTTTCATTTGGGAAAGGTCACCCTACCCCAAGTCTTATAACTACATATCATTAGCCATGACTGTGTCTGTGGCCTTTCAGATCTTCAAGAGAGGGCAGGTGTCAAGTACTTAGAGTTATAGATTCTGTGGTAGAGAATGGCAAGTGAGCAGGTAGTTGGAAATGATGGTAAATAAAAGTATAAAGAGATGCATAAGAATGATAAACATAAATTCAAGATGTCGATTATCTTTGAGGGAATATAGACAAATGTGACTTCAAAGGTATACCAAAGGGACTTAAATTATGTTATTTTCTAAGGTGGATGGAGACTACATGGTTGTTGTATTTTTAAATGTCTTTGGTATATCTGAAATGGATTATTAGAAATGAAAAGTTAAATTACACATAAGTAAACAAAGCATCATGAATGAGAACCAGCATAAGCAACAGAAAGCAGAAGAACCACAAAAACTTCAGGTATTAGCAATAACGGACACATATAAAATACCTGTTTAAAATATTTAAAGAAATAAATATAAACTTAGAAATATCAGCATGAATTGAGTATTGTCTCTAGTGAATGGAGAACAAACATTCTTTTTGAGTATATTCAGAAAAATTGATGGCACTATGTGCCATAAAATATTAAATGTTAAATTTCAGAAGATCAGTATTATACTGACTATATTTACTAATCGCAATTCACTTTTTAGAAATAAATTTAAGAAGATAACTTGGAAAACTTCATTCATTTGGAAATTAAAAAATAAAAACTCATTTAAACAACTCATGGGTCAATGAAAAAATTGTAATAAAATACAGAAAATACAATTAAATAATAATGGAATATGTATGCTGCTTAAGAAGTTCTTGGAGAGAAATTTATTCTTTCAGTTGCTTTGTATTAGAAACAAAGGCTCAGAATGAATTTTTAAAATCTAAATTGAGGAATTAGATAAACAGTGCAAGATAAGTCTAAAGAAAGTGGTGGTAAATAATAAAAATAAAAATATTCAATTAACAAAAATAAGAGGAAAAACAAACATATAACTAAGAGGATTAATGAAGCCAAAAGTTCATTCATTAAAGACAATAAATTAACAAACTACTGGAGAGATTGATCAAAGAAAAAAGAGAGAAGGAAAAGAATTATTAGGAATCCAAAAGGGACATAACTATTAAAAAACTATAAGGATTAAACAGATAATAGGATACTATGAATAAATTTATGGCAATACATTTGAAAATTTAGATGTAACGGATGAATTACCACAAAATAAAAACTCACCAAAACTGATTTAAGGATAAAGAACTTGGGTAGGTTAAAAATATTAAAGCAATTGGGATAGTTGTTTGAAATCTTACTGTAAGGAAAACAGCTTAGCAGAAGGATTTTACTAATGTCAAAGAATAGTTAAGTCCAATCTTATATGAATGTTTCCAGAGAATCGAAAAAGTAACACTTTCCAACTCACTTTTTGAAGCTGACATAACCTTGATACCAAGACCAAACATGGATGGATGGCATATGCTAGGAAAATTACAAACTAGCCACACTCATAAACTTAATTTTGAAAGCCCTAAAGCACATTTGCCAACACAGCTCAGTAATATATGAAAAACATAGTATATTATGACCAAGTTGGGTCTTTCTCAGTAATACAAGGTTGGCCTCATATTTAAAAATTGATAGGAACATGACAAAGATGCTCACTGTCATCATTCCTATTCAGTCTACTCAGTGAAGTAAAATAAGAAAAAAAAATGAAATACATAAAAATTGCATAAGAAGAATCAAAGTAATCATTATTTGGATAATCACAAATAAATATGATTATACATGTGGAAAATCCCTTGAGAATCCAATAAGTTTTCTGGATACTAAATAGACACCTAAAAGTAATTTTTATACACTACCAACTATTAACATAACTTATATATAACTTGAAAAGCATATCATTCACAATAACATCACAAACATCAAAAATCTAGGGGATACATGCATATACATATCCTTATATAAATAAAATTATCTAATTCTAATTAGAACATTTTTAAAGACCAAATAAATAGAAAATTATAGTCATGCACCACATAACGACATTTTAGTCAAAGATGGACTTACTGCATGTAATGATGGTGGTTTCATAAGATTATAATGGAGCTGAAAAATTCCTATCACCTAGTGATTTTGTAGCTGCCCTAAAATTATAGCTTAATGCATTAATCACCTGTTTGTGGTGATGCTGATGTAAACAAACCTACTTACAACCTTATAAAAGTACTGTATTTTTACCATATCTTTTATGCATTTAGATATGTTAGATACACAAATACTTAATAAGTATGTTACAATTGCCTACAGTATTCAGTACAGAAACATGCTGTAAAGGCTTGTAGCCTAGGAACAATAGGCTATACCATGTAATAGGCTACACCATCCAGATTTGTATAAGTGCACTCTATGACATACGCCATTTGTCTAAGAACATATTTTTGTCATTAAGCAATGCATGACTCTACACCATGTTCTCAGACAGGAATATTCCATATTATGTCATCAACTTTATTCAGTACAGAGGAACCTGCTAGGGTATGTCTTTGTGCTTCCAAGTCCCATGATACTAGTACATAAACAATCGCAGCAACGAAATCTTGGAAAAGGCAAAGTAACCAAAGATTCAGTTCCTTCAGAGATGAAGGACTAGGTCACCCCAGCAAAGCAAGTATCAAAAGAATTTCTGACCAAGAGAAATCTACAAGGGTGATTAAGAAGATGATGAGTATCAATTATAGTCTTAGGACCAACCACAACCACAGGGACTGTACTTTGTCCCACTGATTCACCTATTGTTAAGCCTTTTATTATATTTTCCTTTTTTAAGGAACTGTATCTTGAACCTTGAAGAATCAATGACAGGAGAGAATGGATACAGTGTGGGGCTTAAGTGGACCTGGGTGGTACAAGGGGTACGTTGTAGCAGATCCAAAAAGGGCTCCACCCATGTTCCCATATCCTGTCCCAGACAGCTCCTGTGCAAGATGATTGCTTCCTACATATCTCTGCCAGGGGGGCAGGGGGATGTCCTCGGCATACTCAACCCACACATGGGATAAGCCATCAGGAGCAGGGAGTTAATGCCCCAGGGATGGCTTTCAACCATTTTGGACAGGAGTTGGAGATAATTATTCTAGCTTCCTCCTAGTTGTTCCTCAGTATGTTTCAGAGTTTGCAGCAGTAATCAGCCAATAGTGATAATCTGCTCATTAACACACAACTCATGGGCTTTTCTTCTTTCTGGGTCTTACTTTCTCACTCCTTCACCAGTATCACCTCCTAAATAAGCTACTTATACCAAATCTTTGGCTTCAGATCTACTTGAGGGAGGGAGGGGGAATTAAACTAAAACAAAACCCAAATGTTCATCAAAGATAGAATGGGTAAATCGAGGTATTGTCATAAAATGGAAGGTCGCAGTAAAAGAGAATAAGCTAAACACATCAACATAATGTTGAGGGAAGAAGTGAGTCACAGAAAAATATCTACAGCTCCATTCCATTTATTTAAAATATCTTAAAAGGCAAAACTAAAAAATATTTAAGTATACATAAAAGACAACACAACTGTAAAAAAAAAAGCAAGAGAATGGTTATCACAAAAGTCAGTCTAATTGTTGCCTCTAGGGTGTGGAACAGAAAAGCATTTTAAGGTACTACTAATGTTCTATTTCTTAACCTAGTTGTGTGTACACCAGTGCTTGTTGTATATTATTCCTTAAATTATACACACATATTTTATTGATAATTTGTGCATTTGATATATTTCATAATAAACAATTTTAAAATTCTGTCAAATTACACATGCGAAAGACAGAAAGGGGATTGCAATCAGCCGATCGATTCTTAAGTTTATTAAGTGGAAGGATTTTGCTCTCCTATTACTTTGCAAGTGTTTTAAGTTTTCACTCCATTTTAATAAAATCAGAATTTGAAATCACAATGCATGCATTATGTATATGATTCATGCAAGAAAGACCTCAGAGACCTCCAATGAGCAAAACCATACCAAAATTAAAGGCCTTAGTCCTAACATTTATGAACAAAAGTACTTTATAAGCTATAAATTAAAATGTTTAAATTTTGTTTCAAGTCAAAACATTTAATTTATATATATTTGTGTGGTATGTATGTATGTATATAAAATTCTGTTTAATCCAATTATATTTTCTTACCTAAATTAATTGACCAACTACCAGTTCTACTCACATCATATAAGAGGATATCTAAACATTAAGAAAATAAAGATTTTAATTTCTACAGGGCTTTATTTGAGAACTAATGGGGGTGAGGATAGAATGGCACAGAAGTTATATATGCTTGAAAAATAAGTTTGATACTCAACATTCATTCCCAAGAAGATATTTTAAAATGTTAAGGAAGATTATCTCCAATACGAATAAATATAACATAAATAATCTTCAAAGTAGTTTTTACTCATTACTCATTCATATACTAACTTGAAAGCAACATGTCACTTTTCAAAGCACTAAAGAAAAAGTTAATATGTATATAGAGAGATAGATATATAAACCCAATTTATATATAATGTGTGTCTTCATTTGTATAATTCTGCCTTTCAACACTTACTGGGAAAATAGAAGATTATTCGACATCTGGTCTTTTGGATAAAGTTAGCCAAGGCATTTTATTAATCTTTGGAGAGATCAGAAGGTTTGAAGGATGTTTTAATCCTGCTCTGAGTGTGTCAAAGTAGATGTCTTTGTTCATTTCACAAAACCAAATAAGAATGTTGTGAGGATTAGATTTTGACAATTCAATCCAGATGACTACTTCATTATGGAAAAATATTCTCCATTTCTTATCTAACCCAGAAAGCATATCCATAGAGAAGACACTATAGCTGCACTATGATACAGTTGCAAATATTAAAATTAAAGGTTATAAGAAGAGACACAGCTGTTAAAGGTCAGTGACTGAGTGAATTCATTTCGCTGTTACATGTCTACTATGATATGGATTAGCCAAGATTTTTTTCCAAAACTCATTTCAAAGGCTCTCACTTTAGCATTTCAAAAGTAGTGGATAACATTAGAGAAAAAAAAAATTTTTTTCACTTCTTTTAAATACAATAATAATAGAGTTTGAAAGCTAAATATGGAAAGGCTTATAAAATAATAGTACCAGGGAGTTCTGAATGTCAATTGTGTGCACAGATGTCTCAGTTGGAGCATGAAATATTGCCATGTCTCATAGCAGTTTTTCTTCCTTGAAGGTTATTTGCACTTGTGCAATGACATGAGCTCCCTTTATGACAGAGAAAAACTGACAATCTCCCAAAAATATAGGTAAAAATTTGGATCTCTAAATTTAAACGACCCTAGCTAGATGTGAATTATTAAACAAATAAAATGTTGCATATGTGTATTTATTTGTTTTTATTTAAAAACTTCAAAACATGTTAAGGTATATTTCATTTCAGAGAAGTATGTTTGAACTATTTTAAGTTTTAAAGTTAAAATATGTGGTGCTTCATTCAGGAAGTCCAGATTTTAAAAAGAAAATTTATTAACTCTATCATTTTCCTGAAGATAGGATGCTTCTCTTCTCATTGCAGTATAAACTCAGAGACTACTTTATAAATATTTCCTACTAGTCCTTTAGTAACACAATTGGATTCCAAGGTTGTAGAGATTTTGTTAGAGAGCTAGTTTTCCCACCTCTGTGAACAATTCCTGTGCTTCCCAAAGTGTATTTCATGAACTTCTAGTTTGGGGCTTTGCAACATACAGTCAAACAAAGGATTTTCATTGTCAAATTAGGATAGAAAGTGCTAGAATGCATTCTTAGAGATATGTGAAAGAAACTGGTATTTTGAATATTTTCTCTAGAAAACAAAAGTCTTATTTTTAAAACTGGAATTTTCTAAATTTACTTGACCTTTTTCACATAACTCCAATTGATAGCCTATGGTATGGTAAAGAAAACACTGTTCTATGTAATTTAACCTATGTATTCTAACTGGCCTTTAAAAAAACTATTCATTTCTACAAAATGCAAACATTGATATATTTGTATTTGCAATGAAAAAAATACATTGTACATTATAGTCAATAAAAGCCTAACATTTTACTGATTTCTGTTTAAGATCAGCACCAGTCTTTCCAGAGATTATATTTGTTTACTTTGCCTGACTAAAGTGGTACAAAGACTAAAGAAGTTTGAGAAGCACTGTGTCACACAATATGGTATACTTTTCAGATAATAATGATATCAAGAAACTAAAGTTTTCAAATGAGAAAGCCAGAGTGAGAGAAACAACCTGACTTTTTGATGTTTTGGAAGAAAAAATTTGGAGGAGCATGCTTTGATAGCTGTAATTTAAAACTCTGCATTTGAACCAGAGGGTAGGAGGAAGGGGGGAGGGGGAAGGTAGATGGGGTAAAAAGGGTCAAATATGTGGTAAAATAAATCTAACTATGGGAGGTGAACACACAATGTAAGTATATATGTCTTACTGTTAAAATGTACAGCTGAAACTTATTGGATTTCATTAACCAAAGTCACCATAAAAAAAATAAATAAAACTAATATTGCAATTTTAAAAATGTTTCATATTTTAAAAAGTAATAAGAAAAGAAAATGTTGCATTTGAAGCATAAGGCATAAAACAGGAAAAGAGAATATTGGTCTGTGTTCTGAGGGTATTAGTCTAAGGAATCTTTGGGGGAAAACTTGGGAGGACAAAAGTAGATGAGATTTTTCTAGACATTATATCAACTTTTGTTTGGAACACCTGATTACCTTTTTAACTGTTAGTGCTGATTTATTATCCCCCCTTTTAAGTTATGTGGCTTTTATTTCTTTATCAGCGCTACCTGAAATCATACATTGGTGATATAGTCATACGATTTCAGCCTGTTTTATTTTTTTACTATTTCATTTTGTAGTCCTCTGGTTATAGTGAATTTGCTGTATATATCGATAATTCTTAAACTTTCTTTGCTCTTTCTATTTTATTTCTTATATCGCATTTTATCATTTAGGTGTATTGTTCTTAGTCTTTACTTTTACATTTTTCTTTTATATCAATAAATGTTTTAAAAATTATTTTAGCTTACATCATCTTTTTATTGAGTGCCTTACACTTTATTTCTTACTCTTTTCTGCTCTTGAAACATATTAAATATCAAGCAACTAATTTAAGGGCAAAAATTGTGTATTCATATAAACAAGAAATCAAATGCTCATAAACTGTGTCACAACCGCATGAACATCAGAATATTGTAAGAGCAAGGCATTGACATACTGTTTACTCTGCTGCAATGCCCTTCCTCCTTTCTTCACTTGGCTAACTTATACATCTCAAGTTCAGGTATCATCTCCCCCAGGAAGCCTCCCCTAAGTTGAGCTAATTATCCCTATTCACTGCTCCCAAAGGACCTTGTACTTGTTTCTGATCCTGTCACCCATTTTTATTTTAAAAATTATAAGAACCAAGTCATATAAAATAAGCTACTGCATTTACTACAAAAAAAAAATACTGTTAAGAATGTTATTTTATATCACTTTATAATCTTTATATAAAATTTCAGTGAGATATTTCTTGTATAACTCAGTGCTATAAAAAGCTTTTGTTTCTTCTGGAAAACTTATATGATTCTTCCTTTCTGATAATGAGAATGATAGGGCTGATTATCATGCTATATGGCTGCCAGGAGGCTTAGTGTAAAATCTCAGGTTCTTTTAAGGGTAGCTCTTAATATTCTTTTAAGGTTCTTTTTGTATTTTTTTCCTTAGTCCTTTTTTTGTCTTTTTGTTTGTTTTAATTTCATGTATCTTTTGTGACAAGCCCCCTGAAACCCTTTGTGAAAAAGGTAGGGCTTTGATAGATATTTATAAAAATAAAATGTAGGTGAAGAAAGAAACTATCCAGTGAATTCCTTTATTCTAGAGTAAACATGGATGATTAAGTCAAAATCTCTGATCTCTTTTTAGTTCAGGTTCTTTGTTTTTAAAGTTAATTGTGTCAATTTAGATTTATTTGAATATTCCTAACAGATCTGGTTTTGGTAAGGAATGAATTGATTAAACTGTGTTTCAAAGGTTTAATTAAATAGATTTGGTTCCGTACAACTCCTCCTGAAAGCAACACTTCACAGTTAACCTCTTTCCAACTTGTTTGCACTCATCTCTTTTTTCCTTTCAACCTCCCTATGCAAGATATAAATTTTGCTGACCTGGGAACGCATATATAAACTTTTCACATTTTGAAACTGTAGCCGTGAAATGCTGAGATGAGGCATATTTTGCTAGTGTTTATTCTCTGCCATTAATTACTCCTAAGCATGTCACTATTTTTTGAGATTTTCTATTATTTCACTTCTCATTTAAAAAAAAAATCAGCATTTAATTTGCTGTAAGTCCTTCAGAGTATATGAATAACATTTAAAAACATAGCCTTGTGATGACAGAATCCAAGCTCTGAAACTTTGACACAGAGATCCAAAGATCTCTATTTGGGTAATATAAAGAATATGTTAGTTTTTCACTTTTGTTGTGCTGCACAGATGTTATATCTTGAACTATAAGAGTATTATAAATCATGAATTATATGAAAGAATTACAAGAAATGAATGTGCATTTTACAACTAAACCTGGTGATGGACAGATTGCCTGGAAAGGGAAAGAATACAAACATACTCTACCCATGGAATATATTCGTTGGGAAGTCCTCACTCACCCCAAACGTTGTTGGCAGTAAATACAATTTTCTTTTGTGATTAGATGATGTTCTCATAAGCACACTCAAATCAGATCAAGCATTTTCTTGGAGTTCTCTATGAGATACATTCATTCATTCATTCATTCATTCAAACATATATTTATTAGGTGTCCACTTTCTACCAAGGACTCTTCTAGATGCTTGAACACATCAATGGGCAAGACCAACCTAGCTGGAGGTGACAGATAATAACAATGGATAGATAAATAAGTATAGCATACTTGGGAGAAGTGTTTGTTTAGGTCCTTTGCCCATTTTTAAATTGGATTGTTTTGTTTTTTTATTGTTGATTTGTATGAGTTCTTTATATATTTTGGATATTAGGCCCTTTTGGAGGTATTATTTGCAACAATCTTCTCCTATTCGGATGGTTATGTCTTTACCTTGTTAACGATTTCTTTTGCTATGCAGAAGCTTTTTAGTTTGATATAACCTCATTCATTTGTTTTTACTTCCCTTGCCTTTTCTAAGAAGACATATGAATGGCCAACAGACATATGAAAAGATGCTCAGCTTCACTAGCTAATACGGAAATGCAAATAAAAACCACAATGGGATACCACCTCACACCTGTTAGAATGGCTATCATCAACAGGACAAGTAATAACAAGAGTTAGGAGAGGTTTGGGGGAAAAAGGAACCTTCATATGCTGCCGGTGGGAATGTAAATGGGTACAGCCACTATAGAAAACAGCATGGAGGTTCCTCAAAAACTAAGAATAGAATTACCATATGGTCCAGCAATCCCTTTTCTTGGTATTTACTCAAATTCTTGAAAACATTTATCCGTAAAGATGTATGCACCCCAATGTTCATAGAAGCATTATTCACGGTGGCCAAGTCATGGAAACAACTTAAGGGGCCTTCAATACACGATTGGATAAAGAAGATGTGGTATATATACATAATGAAATATTACTCAGCCATAAGGAAAGATGAAATACTGCCATTTGCAACATCGATTGATCTTGAGATGATTATGCTAAGCAAAATAAATCAGGAAGAGAAAGTTGAGAACCACATAATTTCACTCATATGCAGGATATAAAACTAAAAGCAACAAATAAATATAACAAACAGACTCATGGACATGGACAGTGGATTAGTGGTTACTAGAGGGAAGGGTTAGAGGGAGGTAGATAAGGGTAAAGGGGGTCAAGTATTTGGTGACAGAAGAAAATTTAACCTTGAGTGGTGAACACATAGTACAATATATCTATGACATACTATTGAATTAAACACCTGAAACCTATTTGATTTTAGTAACCAATGTCACCCCAATAATTATAATAAAAATTATAGTAACATGGTTATAAAAATAACGATTTTGACAAGCTATACATTTTTTAATTATAGAAAACATTAAAAATAAAATATCTAACAAAAATAAGTATAGTATATCATAAGGAGAGGTGATTAATGGTATGAAAAAAATTAGAAGAGAATAATGGAAATATGAGTGCAGGGGATGTATATGAAATTTTAAATAGAATATCCAAGGCAGGCCTCAAGAAGGAGATACTTGAGCAAAACTCTGAAAGATGTATGAGAAGTTTAATATTAGGATAGAAAAGTTGTTAGCAAAAATATGTCAAAATCATCTGACTATGACAAGAAAGAAGCAAAAAGAAACTTCAAGACATTTTGACTCAATTTTATCTTAAATTCTGAATGTTTCAAAGTGATTGCAGCCCTAAGTGAAGACAAGTACGTTTTTGATTAGTTTTCAGCCCCAAACACAAATTTCGTTTAAGGTCAAGGAAAGGCAATTGTCTCTTGTACCTACTTTAGTTATCATGAGTTGGAGCAGAAATGCAGTAGGTGACCTTGAAAGTCTAAGCAACTCACACCATATAAGTGTGATATACATTAGATACCCAACATTAGACACTGAAAACAGGTACCAAAGCTTGACAGTTCATATAACACTTTCCAAAAAATTCAATAACAATACATCAAGATGTAATCTCTTCCAGGACAAATTCATCCTTCCCGAGATGCCAGAAATCTTTTATCTGCTTCCCAATGCCTGAGGTAATATATCAGGCAGTCATGAAAATGTCATGAATGTGAAAGTAATTTTAATGAATCAAAGAAGGAAAGCAACTTGCCACAGATGTGTAGTTCAGGAACTGTGATCAAACTGAGACAATTTAACTTACTCAACGTAAAAGTGATGGTTGCTATATTAAATCACAATCATAGAAATCATATCTGAAAATATGAGATTAATAGATTCAAACACAGAGATTTTTTAAAAATGTATTTCAACCTCAGTTAGTCTGTTAATTTTGTTTAACATGTCCCCAGACCACTAGCAAAAATGTTGGGGTCTTCAATTATTTCAGCAATGCTCAGGACTTCTTTGGTCTGACATACTGTATGCCTCTTTATTCTTTCAATGAATTACATAGAGAAACTACCTTTTGTAGAAGACAATGTCGTTACCATATTAGATGCTTTTACACATATCATCTCACTTAACTCTCACATTCTGATATGTATGTGTGTGTAGTTTTGTGCACATAATATAGGAAGATGGGGAGAGAAGAAGGAATATTAGCTACATTTTACAGGAGCTCAGAGATGATTGCTCTAAATTCACATACATAGGAAGTATTAAAGCCAGCATCCTGCTCAGGGATTCTAGCTCTATTAAGCCATCTGCTTCTCGACAAAGGCCATTATAATAATTACTATTTACATAGTATTTTATTATTTTAAAGTACATTCGTAGTTTATTTGATTATATCAAGATCCTAAGATCATTCTAATTATCTTAGTTTTATTCAAAAGTATCAGTCTATGGTATTATTTTAACTTTGCAAACTGTGAAATACACTAAAACCACATGCCTATCTTTTGTGTATGAACTTTCATAAACTACACTTATATGATGGACTCACAACATTCACCTCTATCTCATGATAGACTAAGAGATTGCACTTTGTTTCTGAGTTTGACTACTTTAGTTACCTCATATAAGTGGAATAATATAGTATTTATCATTTTGCGATTAGCTTATTTCATTTAGCATAATGTCCTCAAGGTTTATTCATGTTATAGCATGTGACAATTCCCTCACTTTTTAAGTTTAAATAACATTCATATTTATATATGTATGGATATGAATGAATATAAATATACATATTTATGTATTATGTATATTATACAGATGAATGGATAAATAAAATGTGGTATATATATATGCTTATCATCTGTGTATCATCTTTGTAGAAATGTCTACTCAAGTTCTTTGCCCATTTTCTAATAAGATTATTTGATTTCTTTTGTTGTTGATTTGTAAGAGTTCCTTATGCATTCTGGATATATGGCCTTTATCAGATTTGCAAATATTTTCTTCTATTTCCTAAGTTGTCTTTCTACTCTATTGAACGTGTCCTTTGCAGCAGAAATATTTTTAGGTTTGTCGTAGTCCAATTTATACATTTTTGCTTTTGTTGCCTGCCTGTGCCTTTGGTAACATATCCAGGAAATCGTTATCATTCCTTGATGCTGGCCTGATGCTTATTTTCTGCCATGCAGAAGTGCCTGGAAACAACGATTCACTCATGGTAATGTGTAGAAAAAGGAACTCGTCTAAAAATTTTTCCTTCACTTATCACATGGACTGCTATTCTCTACGCCTGGACCCAGTCATCTTCTCTTTCTCAAAAAAACTTCTCACAGTTTTTATGTTGTTAAGCGGGTCCACTAATTTCTCTCTTGCTCCTATATGATTACAAGGATTGAGTTGGGAGAGGAAAACAGAGCCCATGTTAGTTCACCATCTTGTCAAGAATTGAAAGTCTTGACCCTTTTTATTACTTCCTCTGTGGTGAAAATGATTGGGTCTGATAGGATCTATCATAACTCCATGGGAGGAGGGAGGAAGTCTTTACAAGCAATAGTAAACAGTAAGTAAGAATGCTTACAGAGAGACTTCTTGCAAGAATTTTGCAGGCATATTATATTGTTGCAATAAATTTGTGAAATATAGCTTTCTTGGAAGAATGCACAGATTGCAGTGATTTACTTAAGTATACTAGCATAATTTGCCAATCCCATATGCTTTCTCGAAAGCTGGAGGAGGGTCATTAATTATATAGTGAGTTTTAGGGGACTTACAGACTAAAGAGAAATTTAACCAAGAAGCTTATAGAAGTATACTATAGCAAAGGGAATTTTATTGCCAATCCTCAATGAACATTTAACTCATTGTTGTGAGGATTTCGTGAATTATTCATTTAGAATCACAGCATAGTGATTAAGATAGGCATCAGAGTTAAGTAGACCTAAACTCTAGTCCATATTCTGCTTCATATGATCTTGGAATATTTAAACTTTAAACATTTTATAAATTTTCTCATCTATAAAATACGGATAATAATAATACCTTAACAATAAAATTGCTTAGAATTCATGCTGAATCACTTCACAAAAAATAGAAACTTAGCAATTATACATTCCCATTTACAATCAACCCTTGATAACCCTTATGCTTTAATTTCCATATTTATTTACATATGTATTTCAAACTCCACCAGAAAATGTAATTTTTGCTTTAAATGGTCATATGTATTTTAAAGAAATGAAGAGGGAAAATAGTTTTTTATAATTACCCAGACATTTCCCATTCTTAATCTTCACTGTGAATGGCCATGTTTCCTTTGATATCATTTCTCTTTAGCCTGAAGAATTTCCATCAGCATATCTTGTAGTGTGTGTCTGCTGGTAACATTTTCTCTTAATCATTCTTCATCTAAAAATGTTTTTATTTCACCATCATCCTTGACTTTTTTAGTTTTGACTTTTTTAAAGAAGTACTTTAAGAATGTTGCTCTTTGGAGGTGTTAGATGTGGAAAGCATGAAGAGGCTGGGATGAATCTGTTTCCACATTCCACTTTTCATCCCTTAGACCAGGGCAGCAAGCAAGGCTTTGGAACCAAGTGCAGTGGCAGAGGCAAGATTCTACTCCATGGACATGAAGATGAATGGGGGGGGGGAAATATCCATTGATAAGTTTTGTCCTATGTGTTTTTATGTTTTAGAATTCACTCACCAATTAATAATTAAAAAATAACTGCTAGGGGAAAAAAAGAATGTTGCCCTAGTCTTTTCTATCATTCATACTATCTCCTGGGGAATCTGTGACCTTTAGAATTATTGTTCCTCTATACGTGATGTGTTATTTTTCTCTAGCTGCTTTTAAGACTTTCTCTTCACCTTTGCTTTTAATCAGTTTATGATGCACCTAGGCATAGTTTCCTTTGTATTCATGCTGTTTTGTGTTTACTGAGCTCCTTGAATCTGTAAATTTATGTTGTTGGCCAATTTGGTTAGTTATTGACTATTGTTTCTTTAGTGTCCTCTGCATAATATTTTCTACTTCTTCTGGGACTCCAATTACATGTATATTGCTTTTGGTATTGTTCTACTTGTCCCTCGTGTTGTTAATTTTTTTTTTCCACTTTTTTTTCATCTCTCTTTTTCACTTTGGATATTTTCTATTGATTTGTCTTCAAGCTTCTGACATTTTTCTGTTAAATACGTTCTGCCATTTAGGCCAAGCCGGTGAATCTTTTTTAGATATTGTATTTTTCCTAAAATTCTATTTGGATCTTTTCTATGTATTTGAGTCCTCTGCTGAGTTTTATTATCTTTTTCATTGATTACAGTGTATTTTCCTTTACTTCAGTGAAAATATTTGCTGCTTTAAAGTCATTATCTAATAATTCCAATATCCATACCATCTGAAATTCAGCCTCTCTTTATTATCTTTTCCTCTCAGCATAGGTCCCATTTCCTTGGTGCTTTTTATGTCAAGTAATCCTGAATTGTGTCTTTGGCATTATGAATATTGACTTGGAGTCTCTGGATTGTTTTATTCCACTGAAAAGTTTTAATCATTTGTTTCGCAAGAAATTAACATGATTTGAAACAAACTGAAAATTTCGTCTTGCTTATAGTGGGTGATAGCTCAAATCTTGCTTCTGTTCTTTTACTGGAAGAGTTGGAGGATAATCTATTTTTGGTTCTTTTATCTGAGCTGCTTGCATTCTGCCTTTGTTACTCAAATTGAATTAGGATTTAGCTAGAGGTCGTCTGAGTTTATACATATAGTTTAGAGTTCTCCACTCTGGTTCTTCCTTTTGGACTTCCTGCCTCATTCTCTAGTTTCCCCGGGCTCCTTTCTCTTGGTTCCTTGGGCCAGAAAGATAATGGGCTTTCTATGTGAGTTTTTGTCACCCCCACTGCACCACAATTTTAGTCTATTTATAGGTCAAAGCCACCAAAAGTGAAAAATAATTTTGTGTTGGTAACTTCCTCCACATTTTGACTCTGCTTGCTTCTGTTTACTCTTTTGATCCCTCGGGTAGTTGTTTATTTTTTTTGTTTGTTTGTTTTTTGTATTTTGTCTAGAGCATGCAGTTGTTATCTGTGGAAAGGTCAGTCTGTTAGGAACTTACTTTTCCATTCTAAAAATCAAAGTAATCAAATCAAATCAAAGTAATCAAAAAATTAAATTTTTGGACAGAAATAATTATAAGGTTTATGCAAGCTTGATCTTTCCAAGGATTATGTTTTTGGCATACATATATTAAAAACTTGTCCATTCATAACTCATTATTTTGTTATCTCGAAAGAGGTTTATTTGTCCATTCATAACTCATTATTTTGTTACTTGTCCATTCATAACTCATTATTTTGTTATCTCGAAAGAGGTTTATTTCAAAACCAACCAAAACAAGATCTCCTGCAACTTACCAGAGTAGGATTTATGAAAGCAGGTAAAGTGGTCATGCAAATCTTAAAGAATGGTTATGGTGGGCTGGATTGTTTTCAAAGGGAGCTGGAGAGGTTGCTAACTTTGCTGCTTATGCATTTGGATCAGTCACCAGAGGGCCTCCATTAGGAGCTCTCATTGTCCTCTTCAAGATCTACAGTTATACTCATTCATGCTTCAAAGGAAGAGGACACAGAGACATTAAATACAATATCTTACAGGTGAGTTAATCCACATTTTGCGGTTTTTGTAATAATTATGGTCATTGTAGCCCTGACACTAATCTTTTTGTTAGGACCTCACCATGAAAACAGACATTCTTGTTATATAACCATCTGCTTTGTAAGTGGAGTGCTTTTGTTTGGCTATGTTAAAGAACAGGGCATTGCTTTAAAGAACTTTCTGCTGGAAAGCCTCAGGACATCCCATGGCCTGGATTCTGCTGCTAAGCCTCATAGTTTGTGTAAGCACACAGATTATCTAATCAGGGTCCTGGACATATCGAACCCTTATATATATATTGAAACTCCAGTGGATTATGTATTTCTTACACAGTTTTAATTTGCTCATCTCTTCTTCTAAAGGAGGGGCAAGATATGCCTTTTGATGGCATCACTGATGCTTTGAATGGCTTTCTTAAAATTATGTGAGAATGTCATGACTGCATGCCTTTAAAGATAACCATTTAGTGTGGCAAGACTGCCCAGGTCATTTTGATAAGATGAAAAAGCAATGAATGTACTCTCCCCAGTATTCTTAATATCACTGATATTCTTAACAGTAATGTATAAAGTTTAACCTGGGAAATTAAACAGCTAACTGGCGACTCTCAAAGAAATGGGGATCTTTAAGAAACAAATTGAATTAAAATGTTATTCGTAATTGTTTCAAAACGAGTTTGAATTTTAGAATGTGTCTGAAAATGACATTGTCCTCTGAAATGATATGCTCTAGAGACAATCTTTTTAAAGATTTCACTAATGTGGATCAGGAAAAATTTTCTTATATTTAAATTACAACAGTTAACTAAAATGACCTCGATGTGTGGCTAGTTTGTATTTTTATTAACATTGTATTATTGTATATGAATTTTAAGTCCTGCTTCCTCCATAAAGAACTTATGTATTAATGTCAAATTTCAATTGAAAAATTAAATGCCCAATTTCATTATTTAAAAAAAGTTTGTTCCTTTATTCTAATTCAGATCATCTAACAGCCTTCGATAAGCTGATAGGCAACAAATTTATAGATCCAAATCAGTGCTATTCAAATTGTAATCTGCCAACCAGTGCCTGCCTGTACATGAACTATTTGTTGCCTTGTCCATGATGAGGACAGAATTGAGAATACATGTTTGAAACTTTCATGAAACTTATGTAATCATTTTATAACTGTTAAATATAAGAAAAAAATGTTTGGCCTTTTATTTGCATACCTTGGTTTTTCTTAAACTTCATTTTTTCTAGCAATTAATTTTTCTTATATAATTTTAAAAAACCATTGGTTGGTAATGGTTTGGAAATTAAAAATGAAACACTGGTTTTCTCCACACAGAATTTGAGAAACACTGATCTAGGTTTCAAATAATAACTTTGAGAAGTTCTCAAGTTAACCATTTAATAGAAGAAATGAGGCTAGACTGTAATTTGATTATAGCTATAGTTCCTGAATGACCTGGATAGTTTAACATGTCCTTTGAAAAGACGAGAAAACTCAGGTATAGAAAGTTTTAATCAAGTTTATTTCTTTTGGATATTTGTGTGTGTCTGTTTGTGTACATACACATATATATATATGACATAGCAGCCAACATGTCAGAAAAAGAATTCAGCTACTTTAACTTGCAGCTGACATTAAAGTATTCTTTGTTGTTCAATCTAAGAAGTTACTGTTTTACCACTTAGAAGTAAAACAGTAAGTTCAGAGGAAGAACAAACAATAGCAACAGACTTACTTACTGAGAGCCCACTGTGCAAGCAACTATGTAGAGAAAAGCAACCCATTGAGTGGGTATTTTTATTTCCAGTTTAGAGATCAGAAAACTGACCGGAGAAGTAAATTAATCATAATCATAGAGCAAGTAAGTTGATAGAAGCGGGATTCCAATTCAGTTTTGTTTGGTTCAGAAGCCTCTACATTTACCATCAGTGTTCTTTATTAAATAATCACCAGATAGGCCCACACACAAATTATTATATCAGGAAGATGGTTTCAAGTGCTCTATTAATATAGTCCTAGAAAATAACTGAGTTTCCCATTCAAGGATTCATCAGTCTTCACCAAAGTTAGCTTGGAAAACCTATGTTAAAGTATGAAGTGACAGTGAGTCAGCATTTTGGAAGGCAGGTAGGGATGAGGAAGCAATGAGCGAATTCTTTCGGGAATCACTGTAGATGTTTATGCTGGGTGTTTCTGACTACCTACTCTCTTTGACTATCATAGGAGTATAGTTAAGGTCTCTTTGAAGATTGTAGAAATTAAAAACATCAGTTGCCATTCTGTCCTTGCCAAGTTGGAGAATGGGACAGAAAGGCTAAGTGCTTTGTACTTAAACACATATGAATTCATTGTAATAAGTGTTCTAGCTTATACTAGGCTAGCTTGTTTTTGGGGGGAATATACTTGCAAGTTAGTATTTCACTGGCTCTATACTTTAAGATTTTCTTAAAAACATCAGGTGTCAGTATAAACTAAATTTAGTTTAAATCAACATAATTCTATTTATCCTAGCAAAGTGTTTTTATTTTTTAAACAACTAATTTTTTTTACAGAAATAATTTTTGCACATTTTATACACCATACATGAGATGGTTAGGACTCAGTCTCAATCCAAAAAAATGCCTTTATGGTATCCTCTCTGTCCCGTCTGTGTCCTGTGTAATAGAAAATTGCCAACAGAAGCATTTCCTCTTCTCCCAGTTCCTGTTCTCTTATCACAATCCCATACTCTCCCTTCCTGTTCTGCAGGGGAATTTGAGAGGGCAGGGAAAGATTGCTAAAAGTATGCTCTATCTCCCAGCGGTCCCCAAACTTTTTGGCACCAGGGACTGGTGCTCCTATGAGAATCTAATGCCTAATGATCTGAAGTGGAGCTGAGGCGATGATGCTAACGCTGGGGAGCAGCTGCCAATACAGATGAAGCTTCACTGGCTCACCTGCTGCTCACCTCCTGCCGTGTGGCTCAGCTCCTAACAGGCCACAGACCAGTACCTGTCCGCAGCCCGGGGGTTGGGGACGCCTGCTCTATCCAACACCACCACATCCAATAATATATGGGTCTAATTCTTTTACATATTTACCAGTTCCCTTCCAATTTCCTCTTCTTTGCATCTTTGTGTGGACAATAGATTAATGCCAAAGTGCTTATTCCCTACAGATACTTCCAGACCAGGCAGACTTCAATCAAGGTCACAGTAGAACTGAACGTTTCAGCTTCTTTTCCAGTGCCTTTTCTACAATGTTGGGTCAGGGATGGAATGGAAATAGAATGAAGAGCATTAATTTTTTTTTCCAATTTGTCCTACACTTTCCCCATCACCATTCCCATGTCAATCACTTCTTATTTCTTTCCCAACATTCCTGTATCTTTCCCTCCTACAGATACCACTTATTGAAGTTGTGTTAGAAACTGTTTATATATAGTCCATTCCAACAACTCTAATAAAGTAGGTAGTAGCACTAATAGCTAACATTTGAGTGCTTACTATGTGCCAAGCGTTGTTTTAAACATTCTAGATGTATTAACTAATCTAATCTGTGAAGCAACAATTATTCTTCCTATTTTACAGATAAGGAAGCTGATGTTCAATGCCCTGATTACACTGCAAGTAACTGGCAGAGGCAGGATTTGAATTTACGTATGATTGGCTCTAAAACAACCTTTAATCATTATTTAACTAATAATTATCTGATCATTATTTCGGCGCCCAATTTGGTGAACATTTTGCCATCTCATGGCTATCCTCATCCTTTACCTGCCGCAATGTTCTCTTCTTCCCTTCCTGACCCTCCCCCGCCGCGCCCACCCAAGGTCCTTTCTGCTCCTTATCCTATCGGTCTCCCACATTCCTTTATTACGCTGTCTTCTCACTTTCTTTGATCCCCACATTCCTCTCAATTTTATCCCCGTCCCTCAGATCCTTGTCTTTCTTTTCTTAGGACCGCCGTTCATAGAATTCCCTTAGTCCTCTATTTCTAAAATTCCTCTCCTTTTTTTAGGCTAGTCTTCCCTCCCACCTCAAGGGACTCTTGCATCCCGGGAGCTGTCACCTCCCTTTCCCAGCGCCCAGAGGCCGCGCGTCGCGGCCGGCGGCGGAGGGGCGCCGCAGGGTCCTCCCGCTCTCCAGCAGCCCCTGGGCGCGGTGCAGTCTGGGGGAACATGGCCGCTTCCGGTCTCCCTCCCGGGCCGGCGCTG
Source organism: Pteropus alecto (assembly GCF_000325575.1). Lineage (NCBI taxonomy): Eukaryota > Metazoa > Chordata > Mammalia > Chiroptera > Pteropodidae > Pteropus > Pteropus alecto. The sequence goes on along the minus strand of NW_006432669.1, from coordinate 4,152,974 downwards.
GCCTGACCGCGGCCCCTGTCCGGCGCACTCCGCCCTCCGCTCCTCCCGCCCGGCAGCCGCGGAGGTCGCTTCAGCCTTTCTGTCCCGCTGTCCCCGCCGCGCCATGGAGAAGAGCTCGAGCTGCGAGAGTCTTGACTCCCAGCCGGCGGCAGCACGGCCGCCCAGCGTGGATTCCCTGTCCAGGTAACCTGGACGCCCAGGGCCCCGCCCAGCGTCCGAGGGGGTGAGAGGGCCGGGGACTCGGTGGATGGCGCCCCAACTCGCGGACTCTGGTTCTCGAAGGCTGCGTCGGAATTCCTTCCCTGACACTTGAGAGGCACTTCTTCCTCCTTCTCTGGGGCTTAGAGGCTGGGAAAAAGGTGGTTAAAACTCACTGCTTCTTTATCGCCCGGGGCTCTCTCTTGTATTCCGATCTAGTTTTATCCTCGGTAAAGGTAGCCCCAGTTCATTAGTTTTCCTGATATCTCATTTCCTCTCAAATCATTTTTTTT
>NW_006432669.1:4110517-4152449 GCF_000325575.1 Pteropus alecto | reverse complement strand
TCTTTCCCAAACTATCCTGCTGTATTTCTTCCATTCGTCCCAATGTTTTGGTTTTGGATTCTTGCTCACCCCTTTTCTCTTTTTCCATCACTTCACTTCCTTATCTCTTTCACTATTTATCTTATACTCTGAACCCCTCTTCCCCCAACTTTGTTTAAAAATGTAAATTAAAATGCCCACTGTGTTTCTCTTTTCTAAATCTTAGAGCTGAAAAGTCATTATCTAGAAATCTGAGCAGTCCTTATACTTGAGTGGATAATAAGTGGTACTTTTCTTCCTTCTTAGGTTACCAGTTCTCCAGGTTATTTCTCCTACCTAATGAGTTTTTTTTTTCTTCTGTAATTTTGAAGAGGACTTAGTATTCCGCTTTGCAGAGAGTTGTTATGAATATTAACTAGACATGTTTTAGATGCAGTTTTTTTCTTTGGTTTTAAAATAGTGATTTAAAATTTCGTTAAACAATAGGAGACCTGTATTTGTTATATAGCCACAATGAAATCAGGTTCTTTTTCATTGAAAATAGTCTTAATTGTTATTGGAGAGTTATTAAATACTTATCTGGTGTGTGAAAGCACTCACAATTTTCATTTTTTCCCCCTGAATTAATTGAAGTTGCTGTATCTTTTTAAATTCATTTTGGACTCGTTAAATCTGGGTGATACGGCTGTTTTTTCCTGTTGCTGTTCAGGACCTCATTGGGAAATCATTAGCTGATCCTATCATTCTAAATTAGATTCTCCTCCTCTATACACCTGCCCACTCCTTTTTCAGAGTCCTTAACAAGCACAGTATAATGTTGGTTTAATTGTCTTCTCTACTAGGCTATCAACTACTTGAATATAAGGACCATATTTTACTCAGCTTCATATCCCCAGGAGTTAACAGAGACCCTGAATGCCAATAACATGCTCAATAAATTTTTTTTTTTTGAATTTGTAGATTGGATTATCCAGGAGAGAATTTTTCTTTGGTTACTTGTGCATTTGTTTCAAGTATTTTGCGAAATCTATATTTATTACTCTGAAATTCGGAAAGCTAAGGATTTATTTACTCAGCTATAAAATAATTTGGAAAACAGATTGGAAAATTTACAAATGACAACTATGGTTCAGAATAGGATGCAAAAGAAAACCAGTGAGGCAACCGGAACTATCTTATCCAAGTGAGAGGTTTTAGAACTACAGGAGGCAGCATAGTCTGTTAGAGGCAAGTACTGGAAGTCAGGAGGCCCAGGCTCTAAAGTTCTTGGCTCAGGTAGCTATGTGGCCTGTATCATTTACTCTTTCTACTCTGAAGTTTAAAATAAGAGAGTGGATCTAATAAATCTGTAAGGTCCCTTGGAACTCTAAAATTCTATCATTCTTTATCTTAATGATTAGATCTAATATGATGAATGCATTCTTATCAATTCCTTTCATTTTTATCAGTTATTCTTATCAATTATGAATGCGTTCTTATTAGCTATTCCCTTTATAAATAACCTTTGCTATGGAGTTTTGAAATTATACTGTATAAATGTTATTATTTTAAATTAATGTACCTAATTGTGCCATTTAAGCACATTTATTTCCTAAAGATAGAAGAAAACCCAGCAACTATAAAGTTTATATATCTATTTTAACTTCTTAATAAAAAAATTATGTTAATGACATAAGAATTTGAGAAAATTAAGAACTTTTTGAAAGAATTTTGACTATAGTATGTTAGCTTTATCCTCTGTGGACAAACGTGTAAGCATGACTCTGCTTTCCATAGGAGAATGCCAGCTTTCATTTTTCTCCTCTGGAATGTCTACTGTATAGAAGTCACTCCTGATAAATTCTTTTATATCTTTTAGTTCACGGGTCATTACACCTGTTGGTGGCACTCTCTTTAATCAACAGTATAGAATTAGCTGCATTGTAGACAATTGTTAGGAAGCTTATATTTAAACTTAATCTCAGCTGACAATCACAGGTGATTCTAATACACAAGTAAGGTAGACAGCCATGGTTATAATAGCTATGTTAAGTGCTTATCCAGATTGTTTTACTTTTGTTAGCTTATGTTTAAGCAGACTGTCGGTGTTTGAACTATATCTCAGCCTTTTGCAGAAATATTGCCCTTAAAATGTAGTTTATTTTTATGCTTTCTGTTTTCTACAATTAGGAAATTTTCTATTTCAAATTTTCAGTTTTCAATCAGGAAATTGCCTTTTGAATTTGTTTCGATAGCTCCTGCAAAATAATAGTAATAATGCAGTTCAATACAGAATGTCTTTTACACACAAGATTGACATACATTTCTGCTGTGTTTAGCTCCAAGGAAAATTGTTTATGCAAAAAAGATATATGCTTCCTATTTGAAAGTAGAAACTATATAATCGTATTTTCTCTTTAGTTTAGCAGAAACACCAGTCAAATATGTAACTGCAGTTGGTAATATCTTATCTCTAATTTCAAGTACTTTTATTAGATGAATTTAGTTTAAATCTTCATCTACCATGTTATGTTTAAGTGTGTTAATTTTTAATATGTTTTACACTCTTCCGGGAAGTATATAAATCTGAAAAATAATACACTAACTCATCTGATTGCCCTTTTTTAAAAAATGACACACTCTGTTGAAGTTGGATGACTGGCTCTTGTGAAATCTGTAGTTCACAGTAAACATACGTTGAGTGAGTCTCTCTCTCCCTCTCTCTATTTATATATATAGTCATCTCAGACTTGCTCTTGCTTCATCTTCTATGTCATCATAGGCCTAATGCCTTTGGTCACAAGAGCAGTTTTATTCTTTATATGATATTCAGATAGCAGTTTCCTAATCAGCTATAGTTATTTCATCTTGCATCCTTAAAAAAAGGTAATTTTCTTTAGTGAGTCCTGCTTGGTATTGCCCAACTTCAGCAAACTATTCAGCAGCTCTTGTATATCTTGCTATTTATTGTCCGTTCAACATGTCCAGCCCCACAGAGAGAGGAGGAGTTGTGAAAAAATTTATTTAAGCACAATGATAATTTGGTTGTATTTCATAATTTCATTGTTGGTCTTGCTCTGATTCTTGATGTAAGTGTGACTTATACAGGATACGGATAAAACCATACTTAACGCTATGTATGATAGCTAGGGTAGACCTGAGCCTCAGAATTGTTTAAATTATACAGCAGAATTGGACACTGTATTGGTACTATTCTGCCTTCTTACTCTGGTTTTTCATTTTTCAGTTTGCACACTTATAAAATGTGCTGCTTGAATGGATTTCATTGATTACTTTTTACTACATGTAATCAAATGCTAGTACAGTTGACTCTTGAACAACGCGGGTTTGAACTGTGTGAGTCCACTTACAATGGGTTGTTTTTTCAGTAAATACCTGTACTATTTTCAGTCAGTAGTTGGGAGTCCATGGATGTGGAGGGCCGACTGAGCTTTGATCTACACCATTTATATAGAAGACTTGAGTATCCATGGATTTTGGTATCTGTGGGGGTTCCCTGAACCAATCCCCTGCAGATACTGAGGGACGACTCAGTTTTGGGGCAATCAAAAGTTATATGCAGATTTTTGACTGCGTGAGGGTGGGTGACTCAACCCCCACATTGTTCAAGAGTCAACTGTATATCTAGTGCTACATAGGTACCACATGAACATTCGAATTAAAAAAAGTTGACTACAATATTCACCACATGTCTTAATATGTTTCCACTGAAAGGATTAAAAAGGGGTTCCTTTTGTTGAATTTGGCCTGTAAAGTCACAGCTTCAGACTCAAGCTAAAGTTGCTCTTTTATAAAGCCTCCTGACTTTATTGGCTGCATTGTTTTCTGTGTCTAGTCCAATATATCTTCATGGTACTGTGTTCCCTTAATCTACTTGCTTTTCCATCTGCTACTCTTGATTGCTTTGTTCTCCGATCTTGTCAGTCATTTTATTTAATGTGTATTTCTTTCATCTTTTATATATCCTCATGCTGTAGTTATTCTTGCCACCACTTGTTTTCCTCAGATTTAGTTTATCAGTTGATTTCTAGTTTATAAATTTATTAGCATTTATGAGCATTTCATATTTACATTTAGATAAAAAATTCAAAAAGGAGATACCTATAGTATACTTAAACACGTGTCCTCCAGCTAACTACATTTTTAGTTGGCATGTCTTCCTTAAAATTATTATCTGAAAACAGCAAATCCTGGATTTCTGTTTCCATGAATTTCGATGGTACTTATAGCAGGAAGAGGTAGAAGAGTTTTTAAGATGTCTAAAAGACATTTCATTGCCAGGTCTCATCTCTAGGTTCAACTTCAAGGTCACTTAGAGATATGTCGATAGGAAATGTGCTTTTGGGTTGTTTTTCCAGTAGTGGTGATGGATTTGTGTTCAATCACACATTCTTACATTGTCTCGTGACTCTTGGCATTGTCTCGTGACCCTTGTCTTCTGAGGCAGATGGTCAGGATTAATGGTAGAAACTATAGCTAGCTACAGGACAGAATGAAGCTAGCAGGTTGAGCCTCCAACCTTGGCCTTCTAAGCACCTTGCGTTAGACATTGAACATATAGGTAGGCTAAAAATTACTTATTTCGGATTTTATTTTTCCAGGACCCTAAAAAGACTGTATTGAAAGTTCTGTAAGATAAGATCTATTATTACTGTGAACTAATCAGTAATTATTGTGTGGGCACTCTGAAAGAACATTTAAGGAGATTAATACTAATCAAAAGTATGCAAGTTAATACTGAAGGTGAGATTGGGTCGCACTTTTTCTTCTTTCCTCTTCGTGCTATCATCAGTGGTCTTCTATTAATATAGATTAGTAGTTCCCAGACCAGTAATATCAGCATCCTTAGGGAATTTGTTAAAAAATACAGATTCCCTTGTCCTACCTTAGATCTAACCGAATCAATAACTCTGGGGGGTGGAGCCCACAGTTTGTGCTTTAGCAAGCTCTTGAGGTGATCTTGATGCATGCTAAGGTTTGAGAACCTCTACCTTAGTTCTTTTACTAATTGTTGCCAGTAACTCCATCAATATTAATTGAAACTAAGGTAAGGTCTGTGTTAGAGCTGCTGTAAGCCTATTACTTGGAGAGCGTTTTTGTTAAAATAGTTACTGAAGTAGTGGACGGTAAAAGTCATCTCTTGTGGATTTATTATATCTTATTTCTAGGAAATTTCTTGAGGTCTTTCTCAGCCACGAATAACACAAATCAAGAATACATGTTTTAGGCTTTTTCTTAAAAATAGATCTTTGGTGAGATACATTAGCGGTAACATGCATTTAAAAAAAATGTTATAAAGAAGTAATTCAGGCTATCACCTGAACCAATAAAGCCTGGATTATGCCCAAGGGAAGGAAATAACCCAGATACTGATGTCCAGAAAGCAGTAAATTTATTTTGGAAAGCTGCCAGATTAATGCTATTGTATTCAGAATCACCAGGGCCAAAGGTTGTATGTGATTCAGGAGCTGGCCAGTGGAAATTCTCTAGATTTTAGTATAGAATATTTTCTCCTTTTAAGGAAATTAGTTTTGAATAGGTAAAGCATTTGCTATCTTTGTGCCTACTCTACATGATTTAGTTAAATGAATGGATAGGATTAAACATTATTGAAGGATGATAATCAAGGATTGGGACTGATTTTATATGACTACTTTCCACAGGAAGTCAGGTTAAAAATGGAACTATAAGAAAAGAAGATTGGTACAAGGTTATTAAAGGAACTAGAGAAGATGCCCTCTTAATGAAAATAATAACCTCAATTCCCTTTCCTATAACTTTATTACACAGAACTAATTGTGCTTATCCTTCTTAATGTGTTTCTGTGTATGCAACAGCGTTGTCATCACTATACACCACTAATGAGCAAGCTTCATACTTCTTCTCCTGCTCAAGTACATAGTACCCATGGTAGTAAGAGCTGATGAATTTTCATTCTTTCAAACACTTACCAGATGTGATTAACTCTTGAGTTCATTAAATATTTTTTAGTCTAGATTAAATAAGAGCTGATACTATGTTTTCAATATAAAAAAATAACTTTTAAAATATGTTTTAATATGTAGAGTTCAAAAACCTAAATACTGATACTTGGAGAACTCTCCTTTATTTCATTTTAAGTTAGGGTTTAGGTTTAGCAGAATATAACAGAAATCCAAACCGTGACTTAAAATAGAGAGAATTTTATTTTTTTCATGCATCCAAAAGTAATCAATATAGATTTGATATAGTAGATCTGAAGTATTACAGACTCTTTGAAGGACACAGACTCTTTCTAACTTAATGTATGTGATCTTACATTCCAGTGTTACCTCATGAACCAGAATTGCCTTTGGAACTCTAACCTTTACATCTTTATTCTAGTTAAAAGGAAGGAGGAAGGGAAGAAGAAAGGCATGTTCTCTTTTTTTAAAGGATATTTTTTTGAAGTCACATATCGTCTTTTAAGCTTACATCCAGTTGGCCAGAACATGGTCCCATGCCATACCTAGCCACAAGGGAGGCTAGGATATATAGTCTTTTCTGGAAGGCCCTGTGCTGTGCTACGAGTTGGAGGTTCTGTGTCAAAGGAATAGGTGAGACTGGGTATTGGAGATAATTGGCAGCTTCTCCCATGGTATACAAAAATGAATCATTTTAAAGCAAGGAAGGCTTTTTTCAGTTAAAATCTACAACACTTCTCTTATGCAAGAGACATACTTATACTTAGACTTGCACATGCAATGACCAAAATAGAAAATACACTGAGATGATATATTGCATACCATACCAAAAAAGAGAATTGTATTTTGAAATACTCTAAATGTAGTTTATTAACTTTTACCTTTTTTTGGTATATTGGGCCAGATTTTTATGATCCTAATCTAGGACCATAAAATAAAAAGGACACATACAATATTGCTAGATCATTAAGTGCAAGGCAAATAGAAATCAAATAAAGAATGAGCAACTGTGCTATTTCATGGAATCAAGGAATTGCATGGTAAAGTGGTGGTGATGAGGAGGAAGATGGCCTTCACTGCTTAATCCTCTGCAGTTTGATGTTTATTTCCAAGCCATGTATTCATGTATTTTATTTTCCCCAAAAGTATTATGTCAGGTTCTACTTAGGTATTTTCTCTTATTTTAGTTATAAAGGTTTGATTTCCATAAGAGAAATTTAGCTGGTCATTTTTGACCATGTTAGTTTATGAATGCTTTTGTTACTATTTTGTGTATATATATTTTTTAATATCTTTCATCTAAAAATTTGATTGAAAATTCAGAGAAATCAGTGTGTTATGTATTTTTGTGTCACCTAACAAATATTAATATTTCAAGCATGTGATGTCAAACATGAGGAGTTTAATCATTTGAGAGTGAATAGAAGGAGGTAGAGTAGTCTCCTTTGGATTGACATGGCATTATTTATTGAGCTCAGAGGGTTTACTAGGCATGGGTCACAACTATATTCATCTCCTTTCTTAACAGAATTGTGCAATTATTCAAGTAGGACTTTGTTAGGCAAATATACATTAGCGAAAGGGGTAATAACTTTAGCTGATGATGGGCTAGTGATTACAAGCCTTAATTTTTCTGAGCTGAGCCAAGAAGCCCAGCTTGTTCAAAAGATTTTATACGATACAGATATCTTCCATTATTAGTGTCGGATAATATTCAGTTCTAACCAAAGGCAGACCTAAAAATATAAACACTTGAGAAAAGCTTTGCTTTTCAAAGGGAAGACAGTTACAGCATTGATAGTATTAATAATCACAGCAATAATAATATTAATAATAGCATTTAACATTTATTATTAAGAGTGCTTACTATATGCTGGGCATAGTGCTAAATCCCATAATATGCATTTTCTCATGTAATCCTCATAATTGTGTAAAATAAACAGTATTATTGTTTCCATTTTACAGATGAGAATACTGAAGATTAGAGTGAGCAGTTTGACATTTGAACCCAAGTCTCTTTAACTCCAGGGTCAATGTGCTATAGAGAACTGATTGTATCTGAAGATCTGGTGCCCCAGGTCCAGGTCAATACTTGGTAGTAAGAGGGCAAGCCCAGGGAAGTTTGTTTGGGTGGTCGTGACAAGGAAATGAGTTTCTTTGACTGCCGCACTGCTGAGGAGGAGATGGAGAAGGTACACAATACATTATTGAGTTCAGAATCTCCATATTTGAAGAGAATTTTCTCCAGTTTCAAATGTTCTTTTCTTCTCACAGATAATACGTTGATTTTGTTTTTCTTTGCTTGATGATTAAGATGATAGTATCATTTTCATTCAAAAGAGGAGTTTTGGATTAAACATTGGATGGATTATGAAGCAAGAAAACAGTGCCAAAGTCTCCTCCCACCCCCACCTTTGCTTCCCCGAAGGATTTACAGAGTAATTTAGAATACTTTATTGTAGGATTCCTTAAATATCTGAATTCCCCTAAGTTCCTTTGTGTTTGTTTACAGTTAATGTGTTAAGAGCCATTGACATTTGAAGATCATCAGAAGTGAAGATAAAACACCTCAAAAATTATAATGTAAGTGAATGGGAAAATGGAAATAAAAAATGGACAAAAGTTAATATTGCCAGCAGTATTTCTAGAATCCACATATTACTCCCAAATGAAATTTATGCATATGAGTAACCAGTAACTTCAAACTTTAATCCTGATTCCAAGTCCTAGTCCTTAAAATTCTGTTTTTTCTTCTACCTGGGGAAAATAGTAACTGAGTTTTAGTCATCAGTAATTTTCCATTAGTATTCTTTGGCTTCTATTTACTATTTTTTTTTTTTTCCTTTTCCTCCTTGGTACTTTGCAGTGTGACAAGGGCTCATGCTACATTTAAAATTGTAAGTGTGTAAAAAAAATTGTGTAGAGACTGAGCTCTTTGCTTTCCAGTTGGCGATATATATTTTACCCAATTTTAATTTTACTACCATTTTGTATGTTTCTTAGCCAGAAATATAACCAGTTAGCTAGCTGGCCTCCTCCCTTCCTTCCCTTCTTTCTTTATTCACTCCCTTCCTCCCTCACTCCCTTTCTTCCTCTCTATAAATATTTGTTTAGCATCTGCTATGTTCTGCACATTACTCTAGATCCAGAATTCCTAAGACCTTGGCACTGAAACAAATTATGTCATCTTTTTATATAGTTAGGGGCACTAGAGATCATTTAGTATAACTAGGACTTGCAGTATTCAAACGTGGCTGAGGATCATCTGCCTATTTCAGTCACCTGTGGTGCTTAGTGAACATTTAACTTTCTAGGTTCCAGCCCAGATGTTCTGAATCACTTGGAATGAGCCCAAAAATCTTCACTTAAAGTGAAAACCACTGATTCGGATACTTTCGAATTCTAGTCCAACGTTGTAAGTTTGTAGATGAGGGAACAGACCTAGAGAAGTTTATAACTTACCCAAAGACACAATAAGCATTAGAAGGCCAGGAAAGGCTAGTATTGTTTTCTGCAAAGTCACAGCTATATACTGCTAGAAGTGATCTTGTCACCCCTGGTTCTAGATTTCACTGTCACATAGTGATTTTTGTTGGGCCTGACAGATTCACTGTGTATATATAAAATCATAACTAATCCATCACTGCTCTCCCCTCCCCCAATAGCTAAAAGCATATATTGGTTATGTGCATGAAAAACATGAACCGTTCCTCATCTTTAGTCAGATATGTGGCTTATTCTGATTTTGAAATCATTAGGTGGAAAAATACCCTGGTAGTCCAGGTAGAGGAAAAACACTTTCTTTTTTTTCTCCATGGCACTATCCCTACTTGGCTTTTGTTTTATGCTTTTGAAAAGGAGGAATCTGATATCATTTTTGAGTGATGGTAGCCTGCATAGTGCTTTGCAAATAGGTACTTGGTAAACTGTAATATGAACAGTATGTGGTATGAAAACATGTGTATGAAAAAAAATTTTTTTTTTCTTTTGGATTCTATGAGATACTATTAGGAGTGGTTTTATTTGCTTGGTATAGAATCTGATGCTGTATGTACTAGCAAGATACCTTAAATAATTGAAGTTTTTGTATTTTTAATACTACATTGTTATGGTTTATATTCACAATATCTCTGAGGAACTGAAATATTCTAAAGTATTTTCTGAACTATAAGTGTGAATTAATTTGGTATCATGTATATTTCATATTATATTATGTATAGTACATTGATAGTTACTGAATTGTAGCCTTATGTTAGTGAATGCAATTATCCAATTTTTTTGGAAATATTCTGTAATTCTGAAATTTACTAATAAGTTTAACTATAAAATGCCATTATCCAGTTTTCTGGATATTTTGAATGTTTTAATTGTAAGATTTTAAAAAGTGACATTTTAAAATTACTAATTTTTCGTAAGTTTATTATATTTTGTAACTATAAATTTTCATTAATTTTTTTGCTTTTTTTATAACCACAGACTCAAAATCATAAAAACAATAGCTCTAAAAAGATGCTTTATCTATTATGAAGTCTAATTCCTTCGTTTTTTTTATCTTGAGACATTGAAGTTAAGGACTTGCCTAAGAGTGGAAGTTTTATGAATGTTAAAATATACCTGTGAACAAACAGAATAACATTGATTGTATTTCTATGATGATATGTGTGTAATGCTTTGAAAACTATAGTACACACAAATTTAATGTATTATGATTACTGCTGTGATAATAATACATCTACTGAGTTTCTTTGTGATTTAATTGAAAATATTTACTATTGTTTATTTTAAAATTAGAAAGGAAAATACAAATGGTTGTCATTTGGTTTGTTCTCTTATTTCTTGTGGCTAAGATTTTACTGAATTTCCTTTAAGCACATGGTACTGGAATAGATACTTTGCAGGTTACCTAAAGTCCTTCACTATGCTAATCCAGTCCAAGTTGTCACTTAATATACGGTAATTACACAAAATAGTCAAGATGACACTTCTATATTGGAAGAGTTCTATCAATAATTTAATAAGAAAAAAAGATTAATGAATGAATAAATGAATGTTCCGTATTCATCAATGCAATCAAAGTAGCTAATAGTAATGTTAACACATTTTGGTATAGTTTTTATAGTTATAAAACTGTTTCACATACATCATCTCAGTTACAAAGCAGTTTTACATTCATTATCTCAGTCGTTTCTCCTAACAGCCTCATGAGGTAGGTCCTCATTTGATAGATGAATAACTGAAGCTCAGAGAAGTGACATGATTGTCTAGTGCCCTCTGCTTGAAGAGATGGAACTGGAACTTTGTAAATGTCATGCTGTTTCCACTGCCCAACATGAATCATAACATGGAAGTGTTGAAGTTTCCTCTGAGTTAGTCAGTTGACTTCTCTGAGCCTGATTCCCTTATCTGGAAAAAGGGTAAAATGATACTTGCTGCCCCCTACCTTTACAGTACTGTTGTGAGACCTAAACATAATGATTGATGATAGTGACAGTAGTTTAAAAAAATAGCTAACAACTATGTAGTGTGTACCATGTAGTAAGCACTATTTTAAGTATTTTACATATATTCGTTTAAATTCTTATAACAATCCTGTGAGGTATAAGAATTATCCTTATTCCCACTTTATAAATGAGGAGACTGAGACAGAGAGGTTAAGTAATTTCCTCAAGGTCACACAGGGTAGTCGAACCAGAATTTTGTACCAGGCAATCTAGTCTTAGGGTTAGTAATATGTATAGAAGATAATGTATATGAAAGCACTTTTGACATTTGTAAAGGGCCATGCTAATGCTCAGTGTGAATATTTAAAAAAATTATTTTAAAAGAGACATTTTCTTCATTCTTATACAAATAGAAAAAAGGACAAAAACAAGCAGGAAAATTGTGCCTTTTTATGATTTAGAATTTTTAACAACTAACCTGGTAAACATGGAATAGTATTCAAAATTATGGAGGGATAAATCACTGAATGATGCCAATACTTTCAGTTTTTAACTGAACCTTTCCAGGCTAGAAAGAGTAAGAGACATTGAATATTCTTTTCCTATTGAAAGTTTTAACTTAGTGACTATAAAACAAAACAAAATAACTTCAACGTATATAAACAGAACAAAATAACTTATATGATTTCAAGTTTGTGCAGAAAAGTTATTACACTAAAAGGGGAGTGACTGATTAATTTTTGCTCTGGGAAGAACAAAAATATCTATATAGATAGCCTGAAGAATGGATATGTGACTTTTTCTAATTTTAATAGTGAATTCAGATTTGCATGATGGGAATGAGAAAATTATATGCAAGATCATTTATTAAGGCATGAATTCCCTATGTTTTCCTAAATTTGTCCTGGTAAAAGTATTTGTTGAGCAAGTGTTTACTGAATAGGTCAACTCCCCTCTTTTAGTGTTTCTGACCTTACATTTCAATTTGGAATGGAAATGTTTGTTTCTAAAAGGAAATGCAGTTTCAGAGTAATATGCTTTGAGCTCTAATGATCTGACCAATTTTCAGGTTAATATGACATTTTCTTGGTTAAACTGATATATTAATAAGTTTTCCCCTCCAGACTGCTTATGAATCCATATGAGTTTTCATTTCAGCTGAGTTTGAATCAGATTTTTGAAGGAGTTCTGAGAAACTCTTAAGGGACTACTGACAGTGTTGGGATTAGTGGTGAGACTCAAGGCACCTCCTATTCTTCAGTTCTTAGCCCATCCCCCATGGACACACTCATTTTGGCTAGAATACTTAGGCCTTTACCTGTTTTATTTATATTTCCAGATAAGATCTTTGAAGAATCAGTACTCTGCAGAAAAAAAAAAAACAAAGACATATTTAAACCACTTTGTATTCAACTTGGTTTTTCAGACTTGCTCCTACATTACCAAATAATATGCCCTCACTTTTAGTTTGGGAAATATAGCTGTTAGACCTGAAAATAACACAAATTAAACTGTACCCAAGGACACATGTATCTTAGAATCTTGAGATTTTCCAGACTAAGTGCCAACATGCACCAGCTGTCCCAGAGCTCAAATCCCCTTTGTTTCTCTAAAGAATACAGAATATAGTCTCTTATCTCTGTCAATCAGATGCCATGATGATAAGATTTATGCCATCTCTTTTACACTATAGATTGGTTGCATTTAAAAATTTAGGGTTCTGGTAGTGTAGCATTTTTAAAAGTAATTATAAGCTCAAGTTAATTTGTTTTTGGGACTTGTTTTTCTATTTTGGGGATCCTGCAAATAGTCTGACAATAAGTCTTTTGTGTCCCAAATGCTTTATATACACTACAGGCCTTTTATTATTATTTTTTAAAATAAATTTTCAACAGAATGACTAATAGCACGTGAACAGTACTTATGACACTGTAGTTCATTGTGTTAAGTATTGAAAGCAAAATTTGCATTCCTAGAAAAGCTTGTTCACAGTCAGAATGTAGAACACATTCTTTAATGTTCTTGGGCAAACATGCTATGTGTGTGCTTAGGACATTACTTTCAAGAGAATACTTTTTAAAAAGAACCTTTTCTTGCCGTGGAATATTGAAGAAAAATTAAATTGGCAATAGGAGTCAAGCAATTTAAATAAGGCAAGTGGTTTAGTTCTTATTATAATGACTATGGTCAGTAATGACTAAATTAAAGAAATGCAACCTCTTCCAGGTCCTCTGGAGGCATTTGTTTACTAGATATGAAAAGATAGGTGACTTGTTTCCAGACCATTTTGAATTAAGAGTGTCTAATGCTGGCATGTTTATCTGTATTTCTACTTTTCAGAAATAACCTTTTCACTTTTGCTAGAAATGTTTTTATTGGATTTTGAAATATGTCAGGAGAAGAGGAATGAATATAAATGTATTTATGACATCTGTTAGTGCTTAGATTTTATTTTTTTCTTCATTATTGTGAAATAACTCTAAATGTTAGTGTGATTGACAGTAATGATAATTCCATTAACCCTTTTCCCATTTAGAAAAAAAAAGTGGAGCTCACTGTCAGCATTCATTTAACATCATGCATAGGAATGCTGTTTTCTAGGATTTGACATCTTCAGCGATTGAGAATTACTATATTTTGTAAAGAGAATGCTATGAATAGAATGGTGTCATTTGTTTCCAAAGACTATCAGTATACTAGAGCAATGTGAAAATAATAATAAAAGCGAGATATTTCAAGGCAAACTTTGGAGGTAGGGTTAGGACTGTAATCTATGGGTTATCTCGAGGTAAACGCTGCAGCCACAAGCGCTGCTGGCAAGTATTCTCAGGGAAAATGGGAAAAAGGTTAACCATCTGGCAAACCAGCAGAACCAGAGAGGGTCAATGCTTTGCTAATGGTTACATTGGAACATACTGGTGATGGAATTGGTTTTGTGATTGAAGCTTTGGGCCAGCCTTCTGCTTGAATATATCAGAAGTTACAAGATATATGCATCCCTATATTCATTGCAGCATTATTTAAAATAGCCAAGATATGGAAACAACCTAAGTGTCCATTGATAGACCATTGGTTAAAGAAGAGGTGGTGCATATATACAATGGAATATTGGCTATAAAAAAAAGAATGAAATCTTATTTGCAACAGCATGGATAGACTTAGAGGGTATTATGCTAAGTGAAATAAGTCAGACAGAGAAAGAGAAATATTGCGTGATTTTACTTATATGTGGAATCTAAAGAACAAAAATGGACAAAGCAGAAACAGACTCATAGATACAGAGAACAAATTGATGGTTGCTAGATGGGAAGAGAGTTGGGGGACTGGGTGAAAAACAGGAAGGGATTAAGAAATACAAATTGGCAGTTACAGAGTAGTCACAGTACAGTATAGGGAATAAAAAAAAGTTACATTGGATGAGTGCATGCACATGCATGAGGACGTATGTGTACGCGTCTAATATATTTTTAAAAATTTTGCCCCTGATTTTTGTACTTTTTGTATTAACTAAAACATTCATTAACTAAAACTTTTTTTTTAAATAAGTTTACGTTTGTACATTTAGTTAATGAGGACATTTTACAGTACTGATTTAAGTGAGAAGTACTTTTAGAACCAGATGCTTTGCATCATTTTAATTTAATTAGTGGATTTCTTCTTAAAAGGACACCTTTATTTCTGATTTCATCCTGTTTTCCCTTCTAAAGAGGGTACTCTTGTATTTCTACAGTGCTATTTGTTGAACGCTTTTTAGTAGTTAAGTATTTAGCACTAATTACTTTCTACAGATCATGCTTTTTGATTTTTATTAGTCATAAGATATCATTATTTTATAAAAAGGAAGTTAGATTAGGTAACTTGCCTGAATTATTATTTGGTAAATGGTGAAACCAAGTCTCTGTGACCCTAAAGCTCATGTTTTCAGCCACTAAGCATTTCTGTGCTTTGTGTTCTCTTCAGGGTTTTCTTTGCATCCTTTATATCCCTTTGTCCTCACACTGCACTATTAAGAGATACTTACATATCCAGCACCTTTATTAGACTGTAAATTCCTTGAAGAAAATGAATCTGTTTTCAACTCTACTTCTAGTACATAATACACTGATATTAGTAAGTGTCTGTGGAAGAGAGGGGAGGGCATAAAAAAGACTTAGGAAGTTTCCGCTCCCCGAATGGAGGGGAAGAGTGGGAAGAGCAGGAGAGAAGGTGCCTAAGAGGCTTTTAGTTAGAGATAGAGGTTTTAAGTCTCCATCCTTCCAAGGCAGCTGAGGGGTGCTTTGAGGCATGAGAGAATATTTGGAGGTGATAAGTAAACCCCTACTATGTGGAGACAGATATCTCTGCCTTTTTCAGCATTTGTAAGTTCAGTAATGAGGCAAGAAGTACTTCTGTAGTAGGTACATTCATTTCTTTAGACATAATTTTCTTAATTTGAAAGTTTTTAGCTTAATTCTCAAGAATAACTAAAAAAAAAACCGAACTGAAACAACAAAATATGTTTTTATTTATTTATTTATTTTTTGGGGCCAGGGGACAGGACTTGGGAGATAGCATTTAGTGATTGAAACAGATAATATAGAAAAGCTATAATTTAATTTGAATAGTAAGCGCAATTTAAAAAAACCTTTACCGTTTGAAATCTCTCTTTGAAACTTATGAAACTAAGAGCCATTTAAAAGTGTATTTGGACCATGAACCTGTGAATCTTTGTCATGTTTTCATTTGTGTGCTCAAATTTTATCCAATTTAGCTTTTGTCAGAAATGAGATGATGTGATTTTTTTTGACATTTTGTGACTTCCACAAGCCTTTTTCCTTTGTAATGATGGATTTAATCTAAAATATTTTAATGTTTTTGCTATAAATCAGTTATCTCTTTAAATTATTTTATTACAAATAGATTTGATCTACTATTTTATTGCTGTTAATATAATGAATATGTTGTAAACACTAATCTCTAAAGAGTTCTAATTTTTATTTGGGAAGTTTTCTTGGTAAATAAGCATTTATTGATTTTGTGCATTTTACCAAACTAGAAAACATAAACTTGCTTGAAAACAATAGCAATTCTTTGGTGTTAAGAAAGTCTTCTTGAGAAGAGGTGTCTAGAAAGTCTTCTTTGGTGTCTAGAAAGTCTTCTTTGGTGTCTAGAAAGTCTTCTTGAGAAGAGGTCTTGTTTCTTATCCCCATACACATTTGTTTTTTGCTTAAACTTAAGTCTTACACATTTTAACAGTAACTTCATTTTCCACATTTATCACATCAGTTGCAGAATGCTCCCTGGGGGATTTAACAGTGGTATTTATATATAAAAGAATCTTACATTTTAGACAGCATTTTCTTATTATTTTTAATTGGTCGTTGTAACTACCCAATGAAATAATAAGAGCAACTATTTTTATCCTAACTTTGCAATATAAAACTGAGACTCTGAGAGGCTAAATGACTTTCCATGATTTATGAAACCTAATTTTTCTTTCTTTTCTAGCTTAAATTTACATGCGTTTGTTGGAGCTGGAGAGTAGTTTATTTATGTGTTGGCATTTGCCAAAGTATCCCTTGCATCTTATTGTAGAGATGTTTTTTAGTATTGTTACATATAATAGTCACTATTAAATGCTTAACTGTAGAAATCCTTTTTTGGTCATGAAATAAAATAGTACACAGCACATGCCATGAAAATAGAAAAGATCTGTGTTTCCAACAATGATTTAATAATTAGAACCGGTTACTAGAGTATGAAATTTCCTTTTCTTGAGGTTATTTTATTTGTTTGTCTTGTTTCAAAAAAAAAAATTTCTCTGGCAGAGATTATCTGATTATGGATGATTTAGCTGCTTGCTTATTTAAGGATCACATTATTAAAGTAGTTTACATTGTTTTGATGTTTCTCTTTGTCAGGTAATGTGAAACTCTTTGCATTCATTATTTAATCTTTATTAATATGTGAACTTTCTGGCATATATATGGTAAGTACTCAGTAAGTATTAACTAAATGGAGGAGTCAGAAAATAAGTGAGTAAAGCAAAAAGTATGTCAAATGGTAATAAGTACTCTAGGAAAAATAAAGATGGAAAGGAATAGAGAATGGGTGCGTTTGGAGTAGTTTGCAATTTTAAATAAAATGTCCAGGGAACTTATCACTAAGAAGTCAACATTTGAACAAAAAAAGCTAGAGGAAGTAAAGGAAAAATAGGGACATATTTGTGAGAAGAGAGAGGTAACCAACAATATAGTATAGGTCTGGAAGTAGGAACTTGCTTGGTGTTTTTGAGGAACAGCAAGGAGTCTGTGTGGTACAAGGGAGCAAAAGAGAGAATATAAGAAGATGAGATTAGGGAATTAAGGGGTGGGGCAGGTTGTAAAAGACCTTCTAGGCCTTTTAAGGACTTTGGCTTTTATTCTGAGTGAGATTGGAAGGTAGTGGGTGGTTTTTTGCAGACGAGTGACTATATCAGATGTTTCAAAAGGATTACTTTGGCTGCTATTAAGAACAGACTGCGCTGCAGGAACATGGAGACGGGTTTGTAAGCAACTGGAATCATCCAGGAAGAGGATGATAGTGGTGGCTGAAGAGGTAGAGAGGAGTGATTGGGTGCTGGACATATTTTGTAGATGTAGCCAACAGGATTTCCTAATTGGTTGAACAAGTTATGTATCGAAGCTTCAAAGATGACTCCAAAGTTTTGGGCCCAAGAAAGTTTAGAAGGATAGAATTACCATTTACTAAGATATTAGAACTGGTTTCAGGGAGAAGAGCAGGAGTTTGGTTTTGGGCATATTAGACATCCACCTGGAAGTGTTAAATAAGTAAGTTATTGGAATCTGGAATTCAAGATTAAAGTCAGAGAAGGTGCTATAAATTTGGGTTCATCAAATTAAAGGTGTTGCAGCTGTGAGACTGGAAGAGCTTATTAAGGAGGGCAGTTATATGTCATAAAGATAAGAGATTCAAGGATTGAGAGTTCAGGGGCACTCCCGGTGTTACAAGGTTAAGAAGATGAGAAGCAATCATTACAGGAGTCCTGAGAGAAAGAGAAGCTAGTGAATAGTGAGGTAGCCATAAGAATATAGTGTTTTGAAAGCCAGGTATAGGAAATGTTTCAAAGAAGGAGCAACTATATCATAGATGAGGAGTAAGTATTGACAATTGAGTTTAACAAAGTGGATGTTCTTGATAACCGCGACAAAAGCAGTTTTGCTGGCCTAATAGAAGTGGCTTCAAGAGAGAATGAGAGGTGAGGAATTAGAAGCAATGAGCATAGACATCTCTTTCAAGGAGTTTTGCTATAAATAAGCTCAGAGAAAAGAAGTGGCAGTTGAAGGGGTTCAGTTGAGAGAAATAATAGCATATTTCTATGTTGGTTGGGACGATAAGAGGGAAAATTTTATGATGCAGGAACTAGAGGGAAGAATTGCTGGAGAGATTTTCTTGTGTAGATGAAAGGGGATGTAATTTAGTGGAGGAGCTAGCTTTAAATAGGAGTAGGGACGATTTCTCTATAGTAACAGGAAGGCAGAGTACCTAGGCACAGATGCACATAGCTTGTAATTGAGGGAGCTTGTGGAAGATCTTTGATTCCTTCTATATTTTTCTATGAAATGGTAATCTTAAATCATCTAAAATTCAGGATGGGGAGGGCAGTAGAGGGTGAGGAAAGAAAAAACAATCTGAAATAGTTGTTCAGAAGAATGGGAGAGTATATGACTAGGGAAATGTGGTTGCTGGGTGGTATTAAGACCCTAGTTGACATAAGTGATCATGAATTTAAAGTAAGTCCAGGCCATAAGGGTGTGTTTTCCTTGACCCTATTCAGCTGTGCAGGCACAGGTCTGGAATAGGCAGAGCTGGTTTTAACTAGCATTTGGGTGTAAGTACCATGAAGCAAGCAAGGGCAAGGGAATGACTGTAGTGACAGGCTATGGAATTTAATAAGTTGGGGAAAGACGCCTGAAGCTAATTCTTCAATGAATGAGGGATAGCGACTTACTTAGAGATTGGTAGATGACTTTAACAGGGAGTCATGAGATTCCTTGAGAATCTCACAAAGACATGAGATTGAATGCTTGGGGTTTTTAGACACAGAAGAAAGAGTCTGGAAAGTAATATTGAGGAACAAGGCCCAATTGCTAGACCCAGTGATTGGAGAGGGGTATATGAGAGAAAATGAGGCCTTATTTTTCCATTTGAAAGAGCTTTTTGAGAGAGCAGTGTCCTCAGGGAAAAACCAGGCTTTAGATAGAGTAAAAGGTAAAGAGACCATTAAGAGAGAGAATAGAGGAAATATTTTGCTGATGATTGATCTTGAAATCCAAAAGCACAGGAGTTGGGGATGGAGAGGTAAGTGCTGAATGGAAGATGGGATCAGAAGAGGAAATTAGTTCTGACCTCTTATGGGAACTGTTGAAAATAGAGGTAAAGGGTATAATGAAGTTAGTCCTTATAGTTTTTAGATAGAGAAGATGGAGTGTGGTGAGACTGTAAGTGTGAGGGGGAGGTATGGGTGATGTCCTATAAGGATCACAATTCTGGGGTTTCCTCTTCACTTTTACCAGTGGTGTTGGGGAAGCTGGAGAGAGATGGAGAGAGTTTACTCCTCCAGAGCGCTTGACAATCTGATGCCCTTTCTAAATTTCTGATAGAGGCTGGGTGCTGGGGGGAGTGAGTGGTTTTATTTGGAACACAGAAGCTGAGTAAATGATCAACTATACGAGGTAGATTTTATCATTTCCATTTTACACATAACTGAGACTCAGAGAGGTACAGCATTCTGCCCCAGGTCGCATGGCTACTTGGTAGGAATAAAAGGAAATGAAGTAGTTTTAAATGGTAAAATAGATAAGGAGTCCAGGAACAGTAACCTTCTATGAGATATCAGATTGTCATTGGAGCCTTATCTTCATTTACTTTCAGATCCTACAATATCATTTGGATTTATATGAAATTCTAAATTGGGCATTTAATTAACAATCTAGTCTTCTCATATAAAATGTGATACTTGTGTTGTCCAAAAACTTTTTTAAAAATTATGGGAAACAGGCCTAAATGTACTGCTTGCTGGTAGTCCTGTTCTTAACCCATTTCGGAATCCAGTTCAGCTTTCTCTTCTCCAGGGAGCATTCCCTGATTGTTCTCAACAGAACTTCATCCTTATATAGTAAGATTATGGAGTAGAAATATTGGTGTGTGTGGTGGGAGGAAGCGGGGGGAGGGACGCACATGTGTTTTATCTCCCTAGTTAGATAATAAGCACCTGGAGAGTATTTATCCTTTTGATTCTTTACTCCCTTTCAGAAACACTGTGATTTAGTCAAAAGGGGACCTGCTTCTTTAGCTGGCTCTGCCACTAATTTGATATTATACTTAAAACCATTCACTTCACTTCTCTGGACTGCACTTGTAAATGAGAGAGCTTCATTAACATGATCTCAGAGTTCCTTGAAAGTTATAATCTATAATTCACTGTCTGGATATCAGAATAGTTGGATAACTAATGCCTATACTTGCATTCAGAAGGAACAATTTAAAAAATATTATTTGGTGTAATTTTAGTTACTTACCATACAGCTTAATGGCATTGTAAGGTGTGGGCTGTAGCAAAGCAGGATCAGAGTGAGAAACAGGGCTGGAGAGAGAAAGTGGGACCAGTAGAATATATCTGTGAATACTGAAAAGACCAAAGATATGTTTGAAAATTGTTTGCATAGAGGTGATAACCGAAGCTATGGGAATCCATGGCATTTCAGAGAGATCGAGTACAGAGAACAGAGCCAAGGTCAGAACTCTTAAGAGAATCTATATTTAGAGGCAACTGGAAAAAAAAAAACAAAAACCCCAGAGGAGGGAGTATAAGGAAAGCCATTAAATTTTGATAACAATGGAAGTTTAGAGAGAAAAGAATCCCAAGAGGGAGGTAGTGACAATAATATTAAATACTTCAGAGAGGTTAGGAGGGCAACTGAGAGAAACAACCCCTGGGTTTCTTTCTGAGGTCATTGATGACATCTAGAAAGCAATATCAATAGAGTAGTTGAAGGTAGAACTCAATATGTATTATTAATGATTCTGACATTGATTCAGCAAATCACTAGTGAGTTCCTCCTAAATGCTCAGTCTTACGTAAAACCTATGCATGCGTGTACACACATACACCCCAAAAAGAAGACTAAATGGGACAGGACGAAGAGCACAGGAGAAAGGACTGGCCTTGAACCTGAGAAGGGTCATGCCATCATCTAAGGAATAAAGACTGGGTTTGAATATAGATAAATTTACTTAGGGAAGAGCAAAAAGTCGAGGCAGTGCATGCCTCATTACCTCAATTTTTTCATTCATATTAGATTATTGTTTCTAAAACATTATATAGACTGTGTTGGCATAGTAATTGGTTTAGCATGTCTTCTTAAATCCATTGGACTTTTATTTTCCTTAATTGCTCTGTAGTATTACATATTGCTGACTACCTATTCTGAAACACTTCTTGGCTTTCACTAAATGTTTCTCTTGATTTTTTCATCTCATTTTTTTCTATATATCTGCCTCCAGTCTCTATGAAAATGAATATAATTCCATTCACTAAATCTCACATCTCTTCTTGATTTATATCCTGTTCCTGGGTTACATGATTCAGCCTTATAGGTTTAGCTATCCAAACCTAATATAACCTCTCCAGGGAATGTCAAAACTGGAAAAGTTTTGTATTTCCATTTACTTTATGAACACATACACTTGGATAGTTTGCAAGAACTTCAAATTTAATAAACATTAAAATCTGTTGCATATTTCCACATACCCATTCAAACTTTTCTTCTATATTTCCTGTCTTTGTCATTATGTGGCCTATTTCAGTTGTCTATAAGTGATCTAATTCAATAGCCTATTAACTGACTTCCTCTAGAATTTTACCCCCAATTGGTATTCTATAACTTTAGCAGAATATATAACACTTCTGTTCAGAAATGTTTGATGGCTTCCCATTGCCTACAGAATATAATCTGAAATCTTACCATGGTACGTAAGTTTCTCCATAGAACGTAGCTCATCCTTTCTTGCCTCCACCCCTGCCGTGATTCACAAAGCACGGTCATATTGGTTTCCCCAAATAATGTTTAATTATGCTGTACTCTGGAATGTTTTACTCTTCCTCTCTACCATGAAATCCTGCTAACAGGCCATGTCCATCAAAAGTGACACATTTTTCAAGTCTGCCTCAACCTTTCCTAGTCACATATAATATTTTCCTTCTCTATCTTCCTGTAGTATTTTTTAAACCACTCTTATAGCATTTATCACAGTCCGATTTATAGATAGTTAAAAAGGACTCTGCCTCTCCCATAAGGCTATAATTTGGGAACACATCTAATATTGCTGTATCATATGTATCTTCACAGTGCTGCTCCTCTAACATAGAGTAAGCAGTAAATATTGCCTGAATGAATAAATGAATGAATGAATGAACGAACGAACGAATGCATGATCAGGTAAAATCTTAAATCCTTTGGCCTACTAGTGTGTGGGGTGCTGCATGTTTCCCTCTGAATGCCTTGGTGCCATCTCAGTCTTAAAAATTCCAAGAGGGACCTGGTAGGCTCCTTAAACTACCTACTTTTCTTTTTTGCTCTCTAATTTGGCATACTGGATTCTCAGTCAACGTGACTTGGGATCATATTTTGACCCTTTTCTCTACCTTTCTCATGTCAATTGCCAAATTCTGTTGATTCTGTCTCCACAGTGTCTCTTGTATCCACTCCTGTTTCATGTTTACTGCTAGTTTAAGCCCTTATTACCTCTGACGTGAGGTCTTCTAATAGTCTAACAAATACCTTGCTGTTATCATCCATTCTTTGACTATTGTTAAAATAATCTTCCTAAAGCACAGAAACTTTCAGTAGCTTCTCACTACTTTCACTAAATATGTAAATATCAACTTATTTTTCAGGACCTTCTACAGTCTAATTAAAACCTACCTTTTTAGGCTTATCTCTGATTGTGTGTTATAAGTAAGTACCCTGTACTCCAACCAAAGTAGTGTACCTGTTACAATGATTTAATATGCCCCGAATTTTCCACTTTTTTAATGCTATTCATTTGCTTAATGAAATTTTTGAGAAGATATTCTAGCCAACCTCAAACACAATCTCTTTCTTACAACTTTTCTTAAGCCCCTAAATTAAAGCTGTATATGATCTTTTCAACTCTCAAACCTTAATTTTGCTGTCGTTCTATGTTGTATTGTGTTTTTCATATCCTACGTTGTGCTGTGTTTTTGGTGTACCAGAATTATGTACATTTAGAGTGAAAGCTCATTATTGGCAGCAAGCCTGTTAATCATTTATCTCTGTTTATCTAGGAGTTCCTATCTCGTATATAGTAGGTGCTCAAGAGTCTTTATTAAATTAAACTGAGATTATGGGATAACCAAAATAATATGTTAGTGAAGAGAGATGAGAATTTTTTATAGTATCAGAACTGTGAAAAGAGCATTATTTTTTTTTTACAATCAGTTCATTAGTAATGATAGAAAGAGCCATTTTAGAGGATCGATAGAAGCAGAAGCCAGATTGCAAGAGATTAAGGAGTGAGTTGGTACTAAGAAAATGGAGCCAATGAGGACAAACAATTTACTGTGATGTGGAAGGTGGCTAAATTCTTAAGAACTGGAATACGCCCTGCAGATTTAGAAAGGGACTTGTGAAGAAAACCATATGTAGTGTTTGAAAGAAAAATGTGTAAAAAAAAAAGTGTGCTGTCAGAAATGCAAGTACCAAGTGTACTCCAAGTCATGTGTTTTCATTTTCACCTTGGCAGAGGAGAAGTACTCCAGATGAGTTAGACCACTGAAGCTAATAATGAGTTCCAGTGTACTGAGGTCACACTGAGTAAGTGTGCAAATCACATAATATGAAGCCTGGTAAACATAACCTTGTTGGGCACTGGCAGGGGCCCTGTTCTTGAGTCAATTGAGTTTATATTCCTCTGTTCCAGTTCAATCTGATGAAATTATTTAGAGAGAAGAGTTTTCGAGCCGAGTTTATATCTGTTTTTAGGGGATCTCACCCCTTAATTATTACAGGTATATTTTGAAATGTAAGACATTTGAAATAGAATCATTACTTAGCTAAGTTACAATATTTTTCAAATGTATTTTAAAAGATATATTTTCTGATGAAATCACTTAATATGAAAACAAAATATTAAAAGAAATTGTGGTTTATATTTCTTGATAGGATGTCATTTATATTTATCTGTAACCAGGAGTGTTATATTTACACAGCGATAGCCCAGAGCTCCTGAAATAAATGTAGCTATTGGATTTAGTTTCCCTTTGACGTTGTTGTACATAAGTATTCTCTTAAAGATTCTCTTTATTGTGAGAATAAATATTCTCTTTATTGTGAGAAATACAATATTGGAGTATTTCTATTTAGTCTTTGAGTCTTCATATGCAAGACTAAGGCCATGATTACATAATTAGAAAATATATAGAGACACAAACACATACATACACATATACTTTTTGGACAGTTAATATAATTTTTCAATATTTATTTAGATATTGTATGAATATTACAAAAGGTAGAATACTCTTTTCGGAAGCCTTGTACTGCATTAGAACTAAATGGGATCATGTTGGCCAGGGTTCTTAACCTTAAAGTCCTTGACGTTGTAAGCAAGTCATGGAATAGGTTTCATGAGGTTCTCAAATAGTTATATGACCACCAAAAAACTAACCACTAAAATAGTCTAATTATTACTTTTCACAGATAACAAAACTGTAATGGGGAGTAAGGATTAAGTTACTTGGCCAAGAATACTGCCATTAGCTAGACAGGACTAAAAACTTGGTTTTTCAGTTCTCAACTACTGCTGCTTTAACAATCCCAGTGGAAATAACAGCTTCCCACCAGTTGTTTAAGGATTATTTGTCATTTACTCAAGACAGTCTCTTTAAATAAATGTTTTCTCCAATGTGCTAAGAAGTTTTTAAATAGAAATGGGACACTATGTATGGTATATAAAATAATGTATACACAAAGCTCAAGAAGGAAAATGAAACTTTCTGTGTATCTTCCCTTACTCTCGTTCTGCCCCTCCTCCTCTACTGTTTGTATTTCATTTTGTCTTGGATGTTCTAGTCATGGCCTCTGATTAGATGTGATTAGAATAATCCAATCTTTTGATCATTCTTTAATTTATTAATTCATAAATATTTCAATGCTAGGTCCTAGGAGTAGAGTAGTGAGCACAATTGACATGGTTCCTTCTTAAAATTTGTAGTCTTAGGGGACATTGACGTTTCAAACATTTACAAAGAAATGTAAGAGCAGACTTTGTTAAGTGGAAAGAATGAAAAGCAGAAAGTGCTATAAGAGCAACCACTAGGGGCACTGGCCTGGAGCATCTGGTCAAATTTCCCTGAGAAGGTGATGTTTCAGTTGAGAACTTAAGTCAAGAAGTTTGGCAGAACCATGCTCCCTTTAGAAGGCCAGCTTATTTAAGGATCTCATAGAAGACCAGTGTGGTTGGACTGAGGAGAGCAAGGGAGAGACAGATACACAAGAAGAAGCTGGAGAAGGAGGCAGGGAGTAGGTTGTATAGTGACTAGACGCTATGCTAAGATAGAGCAGTGGGGAGCCATTGAAACATTTAAAACAGAGGAATAGCATGGCTCATTTTGACTTTCTGGCTATTATGAATAATGCTGTTATGATCATTAATGTATGTTTATGTGTTTCTTTTTGTGCGTGGACATGTTTTCATTTCTCTTAGATGTATATTTAGGAGTAAAATTGCTGGGTCATTTGGTAACCATTTCACCTTTTAAAGAACTACCAGACTGTTTTCCAAAGTGCTGTACCATTTTACATTCCCATCAGCAGTATTTGAGAGTTCCAGTTTCTTCACATCTTTGCTAACACTTGTTATTGTCTGTCTTTTTGATTATAGCCACTATAGAAGGTGTGGAGTGGTATCTTAATAGTGAGCCCTTGTCTTTTCCTAGCAAGGCCTTTAAGCCTGGCATTTAGGATTCTCAGTGGTCTGGCACCAGGCTTCCTTTTTAGCCTTTTATCTATTTATTCACAAACTATTCACAAACTGTTATTCACAAACTATGACCTGTATTTCCAAGACCTTTTAAAAATTTATTTTTACGTGTGTTTATGTTTATTATCTGTAAAGCCTTGATCTGTGCCTTGAAATCCTTAAAGGCCCAGCAAAATTTCTTCTGTCTCCTACATTTTATCACATTGAGCCATATGGAATAGTTGGTATTCGACCATTTTTCCTATAAAAATAGCAGTCTCAGATGATTCATCTTAGCGTATTTCTTTCCTCTAATCTTCAAATTACTATGATTTCCTTTGAGTTTTCCTCCTAGCCTTTGTTTGTACCTCTCACGGTATTATAAATGTGCTTATGTGGTATAATGTTTCTTATAGGGCTGAAATCTCAAGGGTAGAGGCTGTTCTGTATTCCAGTATTTGGTACATCGTAAGGGTTTGGTAACTGGTAACATTTTTAAAGGAATATTTGTACCATATAATGCATCAGTATGAATAAAAATTAATATAAGCATAGTATGTCAATATAAACATAACTATAACTGAATACAAATGCAAGCATGTTGGAATAATGGCTTATTGGAAGGAACCAGTAAGAATAACTTAGGACTGGTTTCTTGTAGAAAATAAACCTTCAACAGAAGTTTTAGGTGGTTAAAACCACAGTCGATCAGAAGGAAGACAGATTGGAGTGTAAATGAAAAGATATTTAAAGTAGAAAGTAAGGAGAGTCTGATTTGTCATGACCAGAGGCAAGGAACATATTTATCTAGCTGGAGTAAAATATTAGCTTGAGCTAGAATTAGGTGTGGTAGAGAGGATTGACACTCTGAAAGCTATGATTATGAGATTTAATATGATTTGGAGGCATTTGGGTGCTAGTGTAAGCACCTTCATCATAACAAATACAGGTGCTAAGGAATTTTTGGCGTGTTGGTTGAAGGAAATTATTCTTTCGGATTTGAATATAATAAATTAGAAAGAGATGAGACTAATGTCCCTGAGTGAATCCAGGTATGAATTGATTCCGGCTTTTTTCAGCCAAGGCTTACTGAGCTAGAATGAGACATGAAAATGAGAAATAAAAATTATGTATATTTCATGTGAAAGGAAGGGAGGGAGAAAGGAAAATTTAAACTTTTTTCATGGAAATGACTTTGTGCAATTGGAGTCTCCATCAAGTTGGGGTAAACAGTTTTGAGAAATGTAGTTCTGTGAAAAACAAAAATAGGCGAATGAACATTAAGTTTCTACTCATGACTTTCTCAGAAAAAGTTATTTATTGTTGTGTGTTTTTTTCTTTTCTTTCCTTTTTGTTCCCACAGACTGGATCTGGACAATGCCCGCTTACTAGTTGTGTGACCTTGGGCAAGTTACTCAACATATCTTTCTAGACCACTTAAAGCTGTTTTCAAGAAATTGCTAGAAAAACCCAGGATCACATATTTACTATTTCATGATGCCAGAACTGTAACTCATGCCAGTTGTGTCTTAGTCCAGTGATATTTTCACTGCTCTTAAGACTGCTACTTATCAACAGCCTTGGAGCTGAGTTCAAATGAATGCATGTTTCTTAGAATTACTTGTATTTTTTTAAATTCTAAAACTATTGTATTTTCAATTTTTAAAAAATTTTTTAAATGCACATAAAAGAGAGAAATGTACAATAAACCTCTGATTACCTATCACCCACATTCAACAGTTAGTTATCAAAAATTTGTCATATTTTCTTTTTTTTTGCTGAACTATTTTGAAGTAAATCATATCCTTTCATTCTTACATCTTTGCTCATGTCTAAAAAATATGGATATTTTCTCACATAATCACACCTGATAAAATTAGGTATAGTTCTTTTTTGTCATCTAATTCTCATTCTTACCAAATTTCCCCACTTGTCTAAAAAAGCCTCTTTATAATAGATTTTATTTTGAAACAGATTCAAGTCATAAATTACAGATAGTTAGGTCTCTTAAGCCTCTTAATTTAGAGCAATTTCTTCCACTTTTACTTTTCATGTCATTGTCTATTTGCAGACTTTTCTTATAGAATGTCCAACATTCTGAGTTGATTCTTTATGGTTTATTTTACTTGTTCTTCTATACTGGTGCTGTCTGATATGTTAGCCTCATATGGTTGTTGAGCACTTGAAATGTGACTAGTCTGAATTGGGTTGCGCTATAAGTATAAAATCCATACCAGATAAATAATGTAATAAAGAATGCAAAATATCTCCAAAAAAAGAATATAAAATATCTCATTAGTAACTTTTTGTATTGGCTACATGTTGAAACGATATAAAAAAGTTACTGTTAATGATATAATTAGGTCTCCTCATCCAGTAGGGCTGTCTTGTCCTTTTAAATATTTTTTAGAACTTTCAAGCTTTTTTGTATAGAAAGAAAATAATTTAAATTATCAATTTCAAATTAGAAATCTTTCACTTCAAAAACCAAGAGAAACTCCTTTGATGACACTTATCTTCTATGACTATTAGTCAGCGGGCTTGCTTCCACAATACTATAGACTGGGTGACAAGAGAAATTTATTTCTCACAATTCTGGAGGTTTGGAAGTCCAAGATCAAGATGCTGGCTGATGTTGTTCCTGGCGAGGACTCTCTTTGGCTTGTAGATGTCTGCCTTCTCATTATGTCCTCATATGGCCTTTCTTTAGTGCATGGGGACTTTCTCTCTCTCTCTTCCTCTTACAAAGATTAGGCCTCCACTTATATGACCTCACTGAAAGGTTAGTTACCTCCTAAAAACTCTATCTCCAATTACAATCACGTTGAGGGTTAGAGCTTCAACATAAATGGGGGGTGGGGGACACCTTTTAGTTCATAGAAATGACAGATTTAATTTTTAAATGGCATTCACACTGATAATGCAAATGCTCCTATAGTTGGACTAATATTCATTTTTATAATATTTCTAACATAGTACTAAGAGATAATTTCTTATTTTATAAATACCAGGTCTTTAATTATAGTTCTTGCTGTTTTTTGTTAGTCATTGTGAGACATTTGTATTCTCAGTTAGAGTATGTCACAACTGAAAGTAGTATCAGAGAGAGGTGAAACAGCAGCTTTGCCCATTATAATTTTATTTATGCAGCTAATCTGACTTGGATAATATGTGTGCAGTAACACTCAGTTGATACTCTGTTTTAGATGCTTGACATGTGTTATTGAGTGCAAGGTGGGGAAACTGGTAAAAAATCTTGAAATACTATACTGTACAATAACAAAAATATCTGAGAGGAGGAACTTGTAGATGAGTAAATGCAATAAGGTATTACAGGTATTACGATAGAAATACAGACAGTGTACAGTAAAGGAAGAAGTAGTCACACCTGCAAGATGGATAGGGATGAAAAGAGCATGGAAGTGTGTGGAAGTCATGACAGGCAAAATCAGCAGGATTAGCAAAGGACAAGCATGAAATGGCTAGAGAATTTAGGGAATCTGCAAGCCATTCCCAATGGCTTCAGATAAGTAAGAGCTACAGCTAGTTATGTAGAATGAAGGCCAGATCTTGGAGGACTTCAAGTGTTATGCTAAGGAGTTTGGGCTCGATTCTGTAGGCAGTGAGGAATCACTGAGGATTTAAGCAGGGGAATGATATGATTAGATCTGCTTTTATATATATATATAGTTATATATGTAATTTATTTTGCAGTTGCAGTTGACATGCAATATATTACTTTCAGATGTACAACATAATTAGATATATGACTTATGGAACGATCACTCAGATAAATGTAGAATCCACCTGCCAGTATATATAGTTATTACAATATTATTGGCTATATTCCTTGTGCTATACTTTACATCCCATGACTGTTTTGTAGCTGCCAATTTGTATTTCTTAATCCCTTCCCCTTTTTTCACCCTCCCTGACCCCTCTCAATCTGGCAATCATTAAAACGTTCTCCATATCTATGGGTTTTTTGTTTTGTTTATTTTGTTCTTTAGATTCTGTGGTAAGTAAAATCATATGGTATTTGTCTTTCTCTGTCTGACTTACTCCACTCAGTATAATACCTTCTAGGTCTGTCCATGTTGTAGTGGGTGGCAAGGTTTTGTTCTTTTTTATGGCTGACTAATATTCCATTGTATATAGGTACCACCTCTTCATTCATTCATTCATTCATTCATTCATTGACAGCCAGATTGCCTCCATATCTTGACTATTGTAAAAAATGCTGCACTGAACATATGGATTCACATATCCCTTCAAAGTAGGGTTTTGGGTTTCTTCGGAATAATCCCCAGAACTAGAATTACTGGGTCCTTCTTTGTCTCTTGTTATAGCCTTTCTTTTAAAGTCTATTTTGTCTGGTATAAGTATTGCTTCCCCAGCTTTTTCATTGTTTAGATTTTCATGAAATATCTTCTTCTATCTCTTTACTTTCACTCTGTGTGTGTCTTTTGCTCTGAAGTGAGTCGCTTTGATAGTAATCTTGGTTGTAGGTCTTTGCTTTTCATCACTTGAATGTTTCCTGCCAGTCCCTTCTGGTCTGCAAAGTTTCTGTTGAGAAATCAGCTAACAGTCTTAGGGGAGCTCCCTTGTAGTTAACTAATTGCTTTTCTCTTTCTACTTTTAAGATTCTCTCTTTGTCTTTAACCTTTGGCATTTTAATTATGATGTGACTTGGCGTGGGTCTCTTTGGGTTCATCTTGTTTGAGACTCTCTGAGCTTCCTTAGCTTGTATGTCTATTTCCTTCGCTAGGTTAAAGTTTTCCATCATTATTTCTTCAAATAGGTTTTCAATTCCTTGTTCTCTCTCTCTTCTCCTGGTACCCCTATGATGTGAATGTTGGCATGCTTGATGTTGTCCCAGGGGCCCAATAAACTATCTTCATTTTTTTGGATTCTTTTTTCTTGTTTCTATTTTGATTGGGTGTTTTCTGCTACTTTATCATTTAAATCACTGATTCGATCATCTTCATATAATCTGTTAATTCCTTCTAAAGCATTCTTCATTTTAGTTATTGTATTCATTTCTGACTCTTCTTTTTTATGGTTTCTATCTCCATTTTTATGTTTTCTATCTCTTTGTTAAAGTTCTCACTGAGTTTCTCTACTCTTCCCTTAATTCATTAAGCATCCTTATAACCAATCTTTTGAACTCTGCCTCTGGTATATTGTTTGTCTCCATTTTGTTTAGTTCTTTTTCTGGAGCTTTGTATTGTTCTTTCTTTGTCTCCCCATTTTGGCTACCTCCCTGCGTTTGTTTCTATGTATCAAGTAGGGTTGCTATGTCTCCCAATCTGAGTAGAGTGGCTTTACGTAATAGGTGTCCTATGGAGCCCAGCGGCACAGTCTTTCTGACCACCTGAGCCGGATGTTCCAGGGATGGTCCTTGTATGGGTTGTGTGTGCCCTCTTGTTGTAATTGAGCCTTGGTTGCTGTTTGCACGTCAATGGGAGGGATTGACCATCAGGCTGATGGGTTGTAAAGATTTGCCAGTTACTATAGTGGAGGAGCTGTTGGGCAAGGGCTGATCCTATGGAGCAGGAATTGCTTTGGTAGGGCTCTGGTGCCTGCCCTCTCTGCCCCTTGGATGTGTCATATTCAGATATGGTTCCAGTGGTGCAGGTTTAGTCCAAAGCCAGCCATTGGGCGTGCTGGCCCCTGGGGCTTCCTGGGAGTGGGGCCCCTGCCACAGGCCAAGTTCAACTGCTTTCTGCTCCTTGTGTTGGACCACTTGGCTTGAGCCACCAAACAATCTACAGATGGTGTCCATGCATGCTGAGCTTGGTTGTTCCTGGAGAGGCCAAGCTGCAGACCAAGACTGGCTGCTGCTAGTGCCAGGCTTGGTGTTGTTCAGCAAGAGGTAAGGGGCATACTAAGGTCAGATGCTGCTTGATTGGGGTTTGCGGACCTTTGAGAGATTTTAGGGAAGTCCACAGCATGAGCCAAGAAAGGCCATTTGTATGGAAAAGCCACTGAAAGTGGCTTGGTTGGGCCTGCAAGTTGATTGAGGCAGAGTTTCAACAATCACCAGGGAGGAGTGACTCTTGTTAGTCAGGTTGATGGAAACTCAGATATGGCAGCAGCCTACTTCTGCAGGCTGGTTTGGGGGAGGGCCAAACAAGGGAACAGTGGCCTCTGCCTGCTCTTTCTTCTGGGAGAAAGCTGCTCTTCCAGCCCTCCCCTGAAGGCAGTCAATTTGCTTCCTTCTTTTATGTCTCTGGTGCCTTTTGAGCTGCTGTACCAGTGCCAGAGCTCAGAGCAAATGAGTTCCTCAGCAAGTAAGTCTGGTGATGGCCCTTTAAGAGGGGCACCTTGGGACCCCCATAGCCCTACATCTCATTCATTCACGCTCTCTGCTGATTTTCACATCCAGCTTTTGTGAGGACTTGTCTTCCCAGCACTGGAACCTTGGACTGGGACCCCGTGCTCCTCTGGGGGGACCTCCATAGCTGAGATATCCCTCCTCATTTTTGACCTCCACATATGGGTGTGGGTTTAGCCCCTTCTGCATCTCCACCCCCCTGACTGGTCTTGAAGGGGCCCCTTCTGTATGTTCTTAACTGTAGGACTTCTGTTCAGCTAGGCTTCAAGCAGTTTTCACTGATGGCTGTTCTGTGGTTTAGTTGTAATTTTAATTTGGTCACGAGAGGAGGCAAACACAGTGTTTATCTACTCCGCCATTTTGACTGGAAAATCTGATTAAATGTTTTTGAAAGATCACTTTGGTATTGGTTTGGATGAATAGGAGAAAGGAGACGCTTAATTTTCAGTAGTCCAGAGAACAGGTGTTAAGACAGTAAAAATTGGTATAGAAAAAGGGATGCATTCAAGAGATGAAGGGGAAGTAGACTGTACAGCACTTTGGATTGATTGGATATTATGGGCTTGCTGAGTACTGCCTTGAGTCTAGCTGATATTTCTAACCATGAATCTTAATTGGCCCCAGTGTGAGGGTTTCCTTCATTAGTAGCCAAGGTTTAGCTTAGGAGAAGGTAGATATATTGATCCAAATTTAGAGATTAGGGCAGTGGTAGCCAATGGATAGGATATAAGTATACCGAGGTTTTGCTAAGAGAGAATATAAATTGTTACACTATACATTCCAGGTTGGATAGGGAGAGAAGTGAAGGTGGGAAAAGATCAATAAAATGACAAAAGGAGAGCTTGAGGAATGAGTTGTCTTTACTAGGTTGAAGATTAGACGAAGGGCAAGTTAAGAAAGTGAGATATTTGGAAAGGGCAGCATCTGTGGTCAGATACTGGTTTCTTTGAGTTTAAGAATATAGAGGCTGAGTAGTTCCTAGAAGCAATAAAGTTCAGGGTATGACTGTAGAACCTAAAGTGGGAATGTAGATGAGAGATGTAGGAATTGAGGAATTTTGAGGTAGATTATTGCTAATTTATCCTTATGGACATTTAAATTTCTATGATGATGGTAGCTTTGTAGTAGAAAAAAGCTTTAGAGAAGAAAGTGAGCCGGTAAAAAAAATCCTTAGTAAACTGGACTTTGGTGGTAAACACACAATAGAATGTATGGATGTCAAATTGTAATGTATACCTGAAAATTATGTAATCGTATTAATCAGTATTACCCCAATAAACTTAATTTAAAAAAAAATCCTTAGTGAGGGAAGAGTAATTAAAAGGTAAGTGGATAATGGTAACATGGAGGTTGTTACCCAAATGCCTTGAATCTCAGAGGAAGACTTTTATATATGAAAATGGAAAAATAATACTAGTGTAAAAGCATGAGAGTGGGGCTGGGGAAATGCTGGTTTCACATTTGGGCTTTGTTAGATGTGAAAGAAGAGTATCCTCTAGAAAAGGCTACAAGGAAGTTGTCAGTTG
This sequence comes from Pteropus alecto, assembly GCF_000325575.1. Taxonomy (NCBI): domain Eukaryota; kingdom Metazoa; phylum Chordata; class Mammalia; order Chiroptera; family Pteropodidae; genus Pteropus; species Pteropus alecto. Next base: position 4,118,200 of record NW_006432669.1, on the reverse strand, counting down.
AGGCAAAGAAGTGAAGGGGAAGAATTCTTTTGAAGATGTAAGGGAATTTATTCACTATGGAGTAAAGAATTCAAGTATAAAGGTTAGGAAGAGTTAATAGCTGAAGGAAGACTTGTACAGGGAAAATGGATGAAGGAAACACATAGTCGGACTAGGAGGTCTGGCATATTTGAAGAGTGGCTCAAGATGACAAGAATAACAGGAATGTTCGGATTGACTTTAATAAAGTTTATGGTTCTAGGAAAACTGAGGACCATAGTTGTAGTGGCTACTTAATGAGGTTAGCAGACTGCAGTCTTTGCTCTTGCCAGTTATAAGATTCTTATACTCTAGCAGTTCATAATTTAAAAAGGAGGTAGCCATATAATTAAAGAGCTCTAGTCTAATGTGGAAAGTGTTAAGAGCAGTTGTAGAGTATAGACAGAAGTGTGTGAAAGTGTAGAGGAATGAGAACTTAATTTCAGCTGAAAGACCTGGGGCGGAGAGGAGAACTTCTTGGAAAGCTAGCTTTTTAACTGGGTCTTAAGGAGTAGGTAGGATAGGATTTTAGGTAATAGATTAGGATAAAGAGGCATTCTGTTTTGGAATGGCATGAGCAAAGGTATGAATTCCGGGAAATACAGAGCTTGTTTGTGGAATAGTTCATAAAAGGTAAACATAGGTAAACATTGACCTCAAGATGAGTAAGGGAGAAATGGAAAAAAGCAGTGGAAATTAGATTGTGTTATACCAGCAGCCCTTGGCAATCAGAAACATGCAAAGAGCCCATGCAACAGAAGAAAAAATAACTACTAAAAATAGAGCTCGGTTCTAGGTGTCTTTGCCCACCTTCAGTCTGAGTAGCCACGAAAGGCAGCACTTCATGTTTATACCAGTAGAATCTCAATAGTTCTACTGAGATTGTGTGTGTGCGTGCGCTCATGCTTCTGCCTGCCATAATCACAAGAACAGTACTGTGATATATCCCCAACCCTGTCCTTTCCAGTATCTCGGTGATTGCCTAGAGTTTAAGACCTTTTGTAGACTGGTTATATTGAAAAACACAATAATGGTTATTCAGATATAACATTGTCAATCATGATATCCGCTTGTGTTTATGCGGGAGTGAAAGTAAAAGGTAATAATTAAAGGCTATTTGCCATACTTTTGTTTGAAAGATTGATTCTCTGAATCTGAGACTGCAAAGTATTTGTTAAAGAACCTGGTTTGTTTATTTTTCTTAGACTTATTTACTCACACTTTGGCTCTAAAGAACTATTTGATTTTAGTAGTACATGCTATAATATTCTGTCAATATTATTTTTCTAAGCAATAATCCAAATTGTGTTTCATTGCCTTTAAGATTTTTATCTGTTCTCCCAGAAGGTTACATGCATAAAAAGTAGAATTACACATTTGAACTTGCCCAAAATATACTTTATGTGGTATTGATTGCTATATCACTTAGAATGGTGTTTGGTTGGCTGCACAGAATATAAAACTGCATTACAATGATTTTAAAAATTGAGCTCCATTTATTTTACATGACAAAAATTCCATAAGTAGGGAGTTGTTGGTGTGGATTCAGCTGCTTACTGGTATTATGAGGATTTTATATTCTTCCTGTTGTTTGGCTCCCTGGCCTTAGCAGGCCAGCATGTTGGTCATGCTTACATGATGGCCGCTACAGTATTTCTAAGCTTTATGTTCTTGTACCAGGCAAAGAAAGTGGGAAATGTTAAGGGTTACCTTGCTGTTTCTGCTCTCCTTTATTAAGAATAAAGGTTCCTATAACCATCAACAGACTTACCCTTACATCTCATTGACCAAAATTGTTTCACATGGTTCTCTTAGCCACAAGGGAGCCAAAAGCAAGAATGTTATCTTGGGCTGGGCACAAACTGTCCCGATCAAAGTCAAGGAAGAAAAAAGCATATATATATATATATATATATGCTATATATATATATATATGGAGTAGTAAGTAGGAAACAATCTCCCTCAAGATACTGTGCCTAAAGTTTGTTTATTTTAACACAGATGGCATTTAGTCAGAAGTTGGCTACAACAGAGAAAGAAAACATTCTCAGCCTATTAATTTCTCTTTCATTACATTGTAAAATTATATAATAGAACTTCTTATGGTTGCTCCTTTGTATAATATTATAATATTATAGATTATTGGACATAAATAACCATGATCATACTTTGAAATAGTTAATAAAATAAAGAGATACTTGTATTTGAAAAAATATTAAATGTTTCCATTGGAATACCATTTCATCCATTTAAGTGAATTTCTTTTGGGGGAGATGGTTTTAATATTGTATAAATACGTAAAAACATTTTGCAGATGGCGTGATCTTATATATGGAGAACTATAAAGACTAACAAAAAACTTAAAACTAATAAAATTTTAGGAAATTGGAAGGATACAAGATCAACATGAAGAAATCACGTTGAAGAAAATGCATTTCTATGTGCTAACAACAAACTCTCTGAAATAGACATTAAGAAAACACTTCCATTGCAGTCACATCAAGAGTGAAATACTTAAGAATAAATTTAACCAAGGAGGTTAAAAACCTGTACAAAAAAACTGTAAAACAATGATGGAAGAAATTGAAGGAAGACTCAAATCAATGAAGAGTTATCACATGTTAATGGTTTGGAAGAATTAATCTTGTTAAAATGTCTTTGCTACCCAAAGTGCTCTACAGATTCAATGCATTCTCTATAAAAATTCCAATGACATTTTTTTACAGATAGAAAAAACATTCCTAAAATCAGTATGGCACCGCAAAAGACTCCAAATAGCTAAAGCAATATCGAGCACAAAACAAAGTTGTAAGCATCATACTTCCTAACTTCAAACTGTATTACAAAGCTATAGTTATCGAAACAATATGGTACTTGGAGAAAAAAACAGACACATAGACTAGTAGAATAGAACAGAGAGCCCCCCAAAAGAACCACACATATACAGTCAATTTGTCTTTGAAAAAGGCACCACAGATAAACAATGGGGAAAAGATAGACTCTTCAATAAATGGTGTTTGTGAAAGGATATCTCATGCAAAAGAATGAAATTGGACCCTTATATTACACCATACACAAAAATCAACTCAAAATGGATTAAACATTTAGATGTAAGCCCTGAATCTGTAAAATTCTTGGAGGAAAACAGGGGAAAAGCTCCTTGGCATTGGTCTTGAGAACGGTTTCTTGGATTTGATACTATTAGCAAATAATATTCACTAGCGGGAGTACATCAAACTAAAAAGTTTCTGTACAGCAAAGGAAACAGTCAACAAAATGACAATGGGAGAATATATTTTCAAACCACATTTCTGATAGGGAGAAAAGGTAGATATTTATCAAAAGGGACAGTTTTCAGATATAAAGTAAATAAGTTCTGGACACTTAATGTATAGCATGGTGACTGAAGTTAGTAATGCTTTATTGTATACGTGGAATTGCCAAGATATAGTAGATCTCAAATTCTCTCACTGTGTGCACACTCACACATGATAACTATGAGGCTGTGAATGTTTTAATTAGCTTGATTGTGGTAATCATTTCACAATGTATACATCTATTAAAACATGTTGTATACTTTAAATATAATTTTTATCAATCATATCTTAAGCTGAAAACAAAAATGAAGTGAAAATTTCTTGTGGAGGAGTTGATTTTCACATTGTAAAAATAATTTACTTATAGGCAGGCTTATGGTAGACAGATTTTAAAATGAAAATGTGATTCTTAAATATAACCTCAAGATAGATCATTTCATCAAAATCTAATGAAAAACCTTTGACTTTTGGTGTGACAAGACAATATATTGGGAATTAGGCTTTAGAAAAATATGTATTTTAAGCTTCAAAGTGCGTGAGAGTTTTCCACCATTTTTCTTGCCTTAAATAATCTTAATTTTCTTTTACTGATAAAAGGAAATTATGTAAATCATTCAGTTTGTGGCATAGGTATATCATCACTATATTTTTGAATTTAGCAAACATAATACATATTAACAGTATATGCAGGCACTAAAGTAGATTTTATGGAAAACAAAGACACAATTCTCCCTTTTGGGGTACTTAAAATTTAGTTGGTGAGACAAAATATATACCTGAGACCAATAATAAAAGGCAGTATGTGATCAGGTATCGAAAGTTCTCTAGGAATGTAAGAGAATAAAAGTAACTGTAGAGTGTGATTACGTAGTATAATGGAAGAAGTGGATATTTAAGATAGGCTTGTTAAAAGTATAGAATTTGATTTGGTGGAAAGGTACAATGTACAAAGACAGGCTTGTCCTTCCAGCTTTACCTTCTGCTCATCCAGCCCTGTTGAACCAAATGCAGTTTCTCAAATGTTGTATGCACTTTGATTATTCTGTTGTTTGCAGTGCTTTCTTTTCTTTTTGGCATTCCCTTACTCATTTGGCAGCCTGGCAATTTTCTGTCTTTCAAGACTCAGTTGAAATATCACCTCCTCTGTGAAGTCCTCCCTTAACTTCCTAGGTCATACTGTATGTTTGTGTCCTCTCTCTCTGTCTCTTTCCCCCTCCCACCCCCTGTGTGTGTGTGTGTGTGCATGCACGTGTCTGTGCGTGCGGTCAGAGTCATTATTATATTGCACCATTTATTTACTTGACTGTCTCTGCCACACGCTTGTGAGCTTCATGAACATGATGATTATGCTATATTTATCTCTAAATCATAGCTCCTGGTGTAATGGTTTTTCTCATTGGATCACTCAGTGAGTGTTCATTGGATGAATTAATGGATGAGCTAGATAAAAAGAATTAGCCAGGACTGTTTTCATGAGTACTGGGGAAGTCTTTCCAGAGGGAGTGTGGATAGTAAGAATAGTTAACCCTTCAGGAATAGAGAGTTGCAATTTATCAGTATTTCCAGATAAGATTGGGTAGGCAAAGTAGGACTAATTGGCAATGGAAGTTTTCATAAATAATGGAGTTAAAATTTCTGGAATTGTTTTTTTAAAGCCCCTATTTTTCAAACATATTGTGCTTTTGTATTTTGTAGTGCTTCCACTTCTCATTCAGAGAATTCAGTGCATACAAAATCAGCTTCTGTTGTATCATCGGATTCCATTTCAACTTCAGACAACTTTTCTCCTGATTTGAGGGTATGTATACTGTTTCTGAGTTCTGTGAAGTATTTTCTGTTAGCTGTTTGTGGCCAATATTATCAGTATAACCTTTAAGCAGGAGATATTGATAGAGTATTCTCAAAGACCTCACTTAGTCTTTATAAAATATCCCAAACAAGCCAACAAATTTAGAAGTCTTATTTATTTGTAAAAGAAAAATGTGTAATTCATCTGTAAGTTTGATAACTTTTAAGTTCTTTGCCAAAAGATAATCAGTAATTTTGTTGTGGTGGAAAAGATTTTCATGATTACTCTCATGATGGCTAATAATAGTTAACATTTACTGAGTACTTAACCATGTGCCAAGCATTGTTTTAAGTGCTGTAGTAAAATATCTCTTGCAATATTTCTACTAATTCTGTGAGGTAGAGACTATTATCATTCTCATTTCTATAGATGATAGTAATTCTTAGATTAGTAACATGTCAGGGTATCACAGCTAATAAATTCTATTGCCAGTATTGTAGCTCATGCAATCCAGTTCTGGAGCTAAATCACTTACATACTGTGCCTTGGTTGCTATACCTCTCATTACAGTTTGTAAATATTTCTCTATTTATTAAAGATCTTGTTGCTATGAAATTAACCATATCAGCAATATCCTGTAGCTGGTACATTTTGGACTCATCTGCCTTTCTACAATAGCTTGTCTTTGAATGATGGAGAAAATGAATTTCATGTGTGGTACCAACCCTTAAACCTTACCTCAGTTCTAATCAAGTGACTGCTTTTTCAGTGGTTACACTGCTTTTTCAGTGGTTACACTTTCACAATTTTAATTAAAGCATTATTTTCATTAATGAAGTCGTTTGCTATTGAGCATATATTGAGAATATCTTTTTCAGTATTTCATTTTCAAAACATAATCTGACAATTACATGTAAGTAGACAGGTTAAAAATGTAAAGACTTCTACATATTTGTCATTACCTTTTGTGAAATGTCATAAAATACTAGATTGGGAATAGCATGACTTGAAACATCACTAAAAATGATAAAAGTTTATCTAAATATATATTGTGCTAATTATGAAGGTTTCAGAATATCATTAGCTATTATCTTGAAGTATATATTTAGGGTCTATTGCTAATAATAGTGGATATAAATCCATCACTGCCTCTCCTTATTTAACTACTTTTTAAAAATTCATATATTATGTATCTAACTTTTATTTATTACATTAATAAACATTCGATTAGGGCTGATAGGCCTCTTGATAATTTTACAATTTTTTTGGCCTATTTCTGGTCAGATCCTATTAGTTAAAAACACCATTATTTTTAACTTCATATTGTGACTGGTAACAATAGGAATGGGAGAAATGTCATTTTTGCTTTTTTGCCTATGCTTACGTTATTAATATATTCTACCTTTTTTTTTTGGCCTGACATATTTGAAACTATGTATGTATCCTTTAAGGGTTAGTTTAGTTAAACTACTCAGCTGAGAACACATGTAAATTGCAGTACATAGCAGTATGCTGAAAGGCCTCCACTGTCAGCTTCTCTACATGCAGACCCCTTCATTTTCTCAGGCCACCACATGTACCATAAATAAGAGTGACTGGGTTGCACTGGGACAAAATGAGACTTCTGATGTTAATCTGTATGTTAAATATTATAATTTATTTTTATTAGATAATTATTTTAGAGCAGTTTTAGATTTACAGAAAAATTGCAAAGATAGTTCAAAGTTTCTGTGTACTTGATAACCACTTTCCCCTATTATTACTATCTTATGTTTGAATGGTACGTTTGTCAAAATTAATGAACCGGTGTTGATGCATTGTTATTAACTGAAGTCTATACTTTATTCAGACATCCTTTGTTTTTACCAAACGTCCTTTTTATTGTTCCAGGATCCTATCTAGTATACCACATTATATTTAGTAGTCACGTCCCTTTAGGCACCTCTTGTTTGTGACAAGTTTTCAGCCTGTTTTTGATGATCTTAACAGTTTTGGAGAACACTGGCCAGGTATTTTGTGCAATACAAAATCCATTATTAGATTGGGGTTATATGTTTTGGAGAAGACCACAGAGGTAAAGAGTCATTTTTATCACAACATATTGAGTCCATATTATCAATGTGATTGATTTATCACTGTTGATGTTAACCTTAATCACTTGGTTGAGGTAGTTAGGTTTTTTTTTTTTTTTTTTTTTTTAAACAATAAAATTCTTCCTTTTCCCCTCCCTCTCCTTATACTATACTTGGAGGTAAGCAGCTATGCACAACTCACACTTAAGGAGTGGAGATTTATGTTCTACTTTGTTGAGCTGGAGCATCTATATACACTTTTTGTAAATCTGTACAGATTTATCTCTTCTCTCTCATTTGTTTATACAATCATTTGTTTATATCAGTATGGATTCATGGATATTTATTTTGTTTTGGATTACAATCCAGTACTACTTTGTTGCTCATATTGTTCCAACTCCAAATTGGGAGTTTTTAAAGTCAGATCTTATGTCCTGTTGACAGACTCCCATCATTGTGGTCTTGGTTTGGGTTTGGTTTGGGTTTT
>NW_006432669.1:4097539-4110488 GCF_000325575.1 Pteropus alecto | reverse complement strand
TTTGCACTCTTCTTTACTTTCTAGTCCCACAAGATGCTCCAGATTCATCTTGATATTTTCTGTACCAGTTCTAGAATCATCATCCATTTCTCAAGTAGCCCAAGTTTTGTTTATTGGAGAATGATATTAGAAACCAAGATCTGAGGACTAGGTATGCTTACTTTCTTTCTTTTTTTTACCAAAATAAAAGAAAGGTAACAAAGTGCCTATATTTTCCTTCTGAAGCAAAAGACCATTTGGATGCGTTCTCTTTAGAGATAATATTGTGGGTAGGGTGATCATATATGCAAGTTTGTCTGGAGTAGACTTACTTATTCCTGTTGTTCCTTCAGATTTACTATTAGATACAAAAATATCCTGAATTACTGACTCTCTTAGTACTGGGGGACCAAGGGAATCTGTTGAATTTATACATCAGCTCCATGATTATAGGAATTATCCTCAGTAGTGCCATATTAATTTAGTATTTTTGACATCTTTATAGGATCCTTAGAATTTTTATTAGATAAAGAGATAGTTATTGAATGTTAAATTAAGGTGAATATTCTTTGGGGCAACAGAGGTTAAGTATACTTTCCATAGTAGAGTGCCAAAAGAGGCAGTGAAAAAAAAGCTAATATGTTTAGGCTGCCTGTTAATTATTCTCTTATTTTGAAAGATATCATTGATTATTAGATATATCTTTGCTTGAATCACACTCTTTTTTTTTCAGTTGTGGAAGAGAGATGAATGAGTAACATTACATTAAATGTTAGTATCATTTTAAAAATGGCAGGCTGTTTCAAACATGTTGCTCTTTTCAGAGGTGGGGAGTGAGGAAGGATGTACTTCTAATAATTGAAAAAAATCTAGTCTGCTACTGTGATAAACATTTATACATAATTTATCTTATTTAACTTTCACAACAGTCCTATGAGACAGATATTATTATCCCATTTGACCGATAAACCTAATATTCAGAAGAGATTAATTAAATCATTGCTTAGAGGCACACAGCTAGATGTTGCCTTTTTTTGGGTTTCAGGTTGGTCATATTCCTATGCAGTACATTACCTACCCCGAGGACTGTCCGTCCATGATTTTGCTGTTAAGTTTTTCAAATGTGAAGTGTGATTTTCTTAAGAATGTCTTTAATACATCTTTTTGAGTAGAAATAGCAGTTTTCAGTATAACTTCCTAAATAAACGAGAATTGCTTTGCTAAATAATTAGAAAAAGGGTTTTTGTAATAAAATCTGATCTTTCTCTTTCCATTTTATTAATCGATGATATTTTGCTTTTAATATGTATAACTTTATTGTCTGTAAAATGATAGTGTTCTAGTTAATTATAGGTAGAACTAACTGCAGACAGCTATGTGTTGCTTTTTGACTGACCGTGGTTTGGCTGTATGTGTGAGATGAGGGTCTTGGTACAGTAGTTTTGAAAAATCATCATTCACAGAAGGTGTAAAGTTGATTAACCTCCAGGCTTTGTGTTCTCCACATAACCTCGCTGTTTATCTCTGCCCTTAGCCTCAACATTTTATAAGCTCCTTTAATAAGAGCAGAAAGCACAACGCATTGAAAAGCTAATCCAATTTCATTAAAAAGTTAAGTAAAATTATATAAATTTTCTACTACAGGTACCATGCAGTGACACTTTCCTGAAAAGATAGTGTCTTAGATTAATAGCTGAATGCGCAATCTTCTGTTAAGGATTTCTCATGCAAACAAGATTTGCCTCTGCATCAGTAAAGGAGAATGGAAAATTAGCGAGAGTATAAAACTATTCTAGAGATCTTAAACTTGTATTTATTCAAGTGGAATTCTGTTTTGTATTACTTTTTCACCTTATTTTTTGTGGAAAAAGTCATATTCAGATATAATTCAATAGATGTATTTCTGAAAAATTGAGCACAAATCCAGGCTTGGTAAATTGGATCATGCTTCCTCAGTGACATAATTATAGTGTTTTTCTTTGCTTCATTTGCTCTTTACTTGGCAGTGAAACCTTTCTAATTTCATTTTAAAAACTTTAAAAATAGAATCCTTCCATACACAGTTTTTAATAATGCAAATTGTTTACTTTATAAATTTGGAATGTTTAAAATTAGGCTTTCTTTAATAACATGCTTTTAAAGTTTGATACTTAGTGGAGTTAAGAACCTAGGGAACATGTGTCTGGTTTAATTGGTGACTAAAGAATAAATCCCATGAAATACAGAATTTTAAAATTTAAGCACACAGCTCTATTTATAAAGTATAATTTGTATAGCCTTTGGCTTTAATTAAAGTATTTCCTAAGTGGTGATTAAAAGATAAATTAAAAGCCAATCTATGCAGTATTTCCTTTCCTTTGTGTACCTGCACATATACCAATGTTTGTCTACAATTCAGAATCAAATATTAAAGTAGAATTGTATTCTAATGTCTTTTATCTCTTTATTTTATTTTAGTTTAGTTTAATTTAGTTTAGTTTTATCCCTTTATTTTGGAAGACCTGTTTGATCTCAGAATATATATATATAATATATATTTTACGTATATACAAATATATATATATTATAATGAGATGAAAGTGATAATATTTTGAGTTTTGTTCTTAACCATCTGCCCTTATCTTGAAATATTCAGTGGACATAAATCAAGCAAATGTGATTATCCCTTCAAAATTTGTTACATTATTTATATTTTCTTTATGAACCAAAGGTCAGAGGTCACTGGATTATTTCTTATCTAGAGTGTGTCCATGAATATAATATTGACATGTTCTGAAACTATGCAGATTTGGTCAGAGTGAGTTAAAGCTCATAGAGCAGATGTTAGCTACACAATGAACAGTGTCTGTTACACATTTCAATAGCCAGCGGAAAAATGATTGATGTTAGCACTTATTCTTGATTAATACTACCATTCCTCACACCAACATCAACTCTTAAAAATGTAGGGACTGAAAAGATTGCAACTTTAGCCAGATAAAGGATAACCATCAAGATTCCACAATAAAGCCTCATACTGTTTTTTTTTTTCAATTGTAGTTGACATATTATTAGTTTCAAGTATACAACATAGTAATTAGACATTTCTATAACTTGCAAAGTGATCACCCTGGTAAGTCTAGTGTCCACCTGACACTATACATAGCTATTACAATATTATTAAGTGTATTCCCTATGTTGTACTTTATATTCCTGTAACTCTTTTATAACTGCCAATTCGCACTTATTCTCTTCACCTTTGTCACCCAGCCCCCCAACTCCCCTTTTATCTGGCAAGCATCAGTTCATTCTTTGTATCTGTGTTTATTTCTGTTTTGTTCGTTTATTTATTTGTTTTTTAAATTCCAAATGTAAGTAAAATCATATGGTATTTGTCTTTCTCTGTCAGACTTTGCATAATACCCTCTAGGTCCTTACATGTTGTCACAAATGGCAAGATTACATTATTTTTTTAAAAGGCCAAGTAATATTTTATTGTGTATATGTGCCACATCTTTATTCAATTATCCATTGATGGATACTTAGGTTGCTCCCATATCTTAGCTATTGTAAATAATGCTGCAGTGAACATAGGGCTGCATATATCTTTTTGAATTAGTGTTTTGGATTTCTCTGGATAAATCCAGAAGTGGAATTACTGATTCATATGGTAGTTCTATTTTTAATTTTTTTTGTAACAAATTAAACCTCCGTACTGTTTTTGTAGTGGTTACACCAGTTGCAAACCTACCAATAGTCCACAAAGATTCCTTTTTCTCCACATCCTCGCCAACATATGTTGTTTGTTGATTTATTGATGATAGCCATTCTAACAGGTGTGAACTGATATCTCATTATGGTTTTAATTTGTTTCTCTGATTATTAGCGATGTCGAACATCTTTTTATATGTCTGTTGGCCATCTGTATGTCCTCTTTGGAGAAATGTCTATTCAAGTTCTCTGACCATTTTTTAATCAAATTGTTTTTTTGGTGTTCAGTTGTATGAGTTTCTTATATATTTTGGATATTAACCCATATTAGATGTATCAATGGTGAATATCTACTCCCATTTAGTAGGCTGTCTTTTCATTTTGTTGATGGTTTCCTTTGCTCTATAAAAACTTTTTTAGTTCGATGTACTCCCATTTGTTTATTTTTTTCTTTTGTTTCCTTTGCCTGAGGAGACATATTCAAAAAATTATTACAAAGAATGATGTCAGAGTTTACTGCCTGTGTTTTCTTCTAGGAGTTTTCTGGTTTTGGGTCTTACATTTAAGTCTTTAATCTATTTTAAGTTTATTGTATATGGTATAAAAAAAAAATCCAGTTTCATTTTTTTGCATGTGTCTGTCCAGTTTTCCAACACCATTTATTGAAGAGACTGTCTCTGCTTCATTGTTACATTCTTGCTTCCTTTGTCATACATAAATTAATTGAACATATGTATGTGTGTTTATTTCTGGGCTCTCTATTCTGTTCCATGGATCTATGTGTCTGTTTTTAATGCCAGTACCATGCCGTTTTGATTACTATAGCCTTGAAGTATAGTTTTATATCAGATACCTCCAACTTTGTTCTTATAGATTTCTGTGACTATTTGGGGTTTGTGGTTCTATATAAATTTTAGGATTATTTGTTCTAGTTCTGTGAACAATGATATTTTGACAGGGATTGCATTGAATCTGTAGACTGCTTTAGGTAGTATGGACATAATTCTTTCTGTCCATGAGCATGATATATGCTTCCTTATTTGTGTTTTCTTTAGTGTTCCTTTTCAGTATCTCATAATTTTCCAAGTAAAGGTCTTTTACCTCCTTGGTTAAATTTATTGCTAGGTATTTTTTTAAAAATACAATCATAAATAGGATTGTGTTCTTAATTTTTGATAGTTCATCATTGGTATAGAAAAATGCAACCAATTCCTAAGTGTTAATTTTTTATCTTGAGACTTTACTGAATTTATTTATAAGTTCTAATTTTTTGGTGGAATCTTTAGAGTTCTCTTTATATACAGTATCATGTCATCTGCAAATAATGACAGTTTTACTTCTTCCTTTCCAATTTGAGTGTAAATTTTATTTCTCGTCTGCTGTGGCTAGGACTTCCAATGCCATGTTGAATAAAAGTGGTGAAGGTGGACATCTTTGTCTTGTTTCTGATCCTAAAGAAAAGCTTTCAGCTTTTTACCGTCGTGTATGGTATTAGCTATGGGTTGTTATATTTAGCTGTTACTGTTTGTTCCCTCTATCCCCAATTTGCTGAGAGTTTTTATTATAAATAGATGCTGGTTTTTGTTAAATGCATTATTTGATATGTTCATAAGATTTTTATTCAGTTTTTTGACATGGTGTGTCACATTAATTGATTCATGGATATTGAAACCAACCTTGCTCCTAGGAGTAAATCCCACTTGATCATAGTGTTTGATATTTTTAATGTATTGTTGAATTTGGTTTGCTGATATTTTTTTGAGGCTTTTTTTTTTTAGGCGAGGCAACCCTTGGTTGACCTCACAGATTTCAAAGACCTTATCAGCTTACAATCCCTTATTTATTTATTTTGTATGCCTATAGTACCTGGTCTTCCTAGGTGGTCTCCCATCTAAGTACTAACCAGGCCTGACACTGCTTAGCTTCCGAGATCAGACGGGATCGGGCTTGTTCAGGGTGGCATGGCTGTAGACTTTTTAAGGATTTTTGCGTCTGTAGTTATCAGAAATAATAGCCTGTAATTTTCTTTTCTTTTCTTTTCTTTTTTTTTTTTGTGGTATTCTTTTCTGGTTTTGGAATCAGGGTAATGCTGGCCTTGTAAAATGAGATGCCTTCCCTCCTCTTTAATTTTTTGGAATAGTTTAAGGACAGATATTAATTCTTCTTTGAATGTTTGGTAAAATTCACTTGTGAAACCATTTGGTCCAAGACTTTTGATCGTTGAGAAGTTTTTGATTACTGATTCACTTTTGTCAATAAATATCAGTCTGTTCAGATTTTCTGTCTCTTCTTGATTTGGTCTTGGATGATTGTATGTTTCTAGGGATTTTCCACTTCCAGGTTATTTAATTTGTTGGCATATAATTGTTTGTAGTATTTTCCTATAATCCTTTGTATTTCTGTGGTGTTGGTTGTCACTTTTCTTTCATTTCAGATTTATTTGGGCTCTTATTTTTCTTGATAAATCTGGTTAAAGGTTTATCAGTTTTGTTTATCTTTTCAAAGAACCAGCTCTTGGTTTTATTGATCTTTTGTATTTTTTTTTTTTTTAGACTCTATTTCATTTATTTCCCTTTGGTCTTTTTTTTTTTTTTTTTTCCTTCCTTCTACTCACTTTGGGCCTTGTTTGTTCTTCTTTTCTAGTTCCCTTAGGTATAAGATTAGATCGTTAATTGAGATTTTTCTTGTTTCTTTAGGTAGGCCTGTATTGCTGTTAATTTCCATCTTAGAACTGCTATTGCTGTGTTCCATAGATTTTTGAGTCATTGTGCTTTCATTGTCATTTGTCTTGAGTTATCTTTGATTTCTTTCTTGATTTCATTGTTAACCCATTCATTATTTAGTACAATGTTATTTAGCCTCCATGTTTTTGTGTGTTTTTCAGTTTTCTTCTTGTAATTAATTTCTTGTTTCATACCATTGTTGGAGAAGATGCTTGATATGATTTTAGTCTTCTTAAATATATTGAGACTTGTTTTGTGGTCTGACATGTGATATATCCTGGAAAATGTCCCATGTGCACTTGAAAAGAATGTATATTCTGCTGCTTTTGGGTGAAATGTTCTAAAAATATAAATTAAATCTATCTGGTCTGATGTGTCCTTTGAGGTCACTGTTTCCTTGTTGATTTTCTGTCTGGATGATCTATTCACTGATGTCAGTGGCGTGTCAGAGTCCTAGTAGTACACTATTACTGTACTACTGTCAACTCTCTCTTTATGTCCATCAATATTTGCTTTATATATTTAGGTGCTCCTATGTTGGATTTGTAAATGTTTATAGGGGTTATGTCCTCTTATTCGATTGATCCTTTTTTAATTATGAAATGTCCTTTGTCTCTTGTTATAGCCTTTGTTTAAAATCTGTTTTTTCTGATACACGGATTGCTAATCCAGATTTTTTTTGTTTTCACTTGCATGAAATATCTATTTATTCCTTTACTTTCTTTTTGTGTTTGTCTTTCTATTTGAAGTGGGTGTCTTATAGGCAGCATGTATATGGGTTTTGTTTTCTTATCCATTCAGCCACATTATGTCTTTTGATTGGCGCATTTGGTCCATTTACATTTAAAGTTATTAGTGATAGATGTATAGTTATTGCCATTCTATTGTTTTCTGATTGCTTCTATAATTCTTCTCTGTTTCTTTCTTATTAGCTTGTTCTCTTAAATGTTGATAACTTTCTGTAGTATTGTGTTTGGATTCCTTTGTTTTCAATTCTTGTATATCTCTTGTAGCTTTTTGGTTGTGGTTTCATGTGCTTCATATATACTAAGTTATGTTTATAGCAGTGCGTTTTAAGTTGATGGTTGCTTAAATTTGGACACATTCTAAAATCACTACCATTTTACTCCTTCAGGTTTATGTTTTTGTCATAATTTTTTACTTCTTTTGTATGTCTGTGTTTGTGTGGATCCCTTAATCTATTGTTATAATTGTACATGATCTTTCTACTTTTGCCTTTTAACCTTTGTACTAGCTTTATACTTGGCCAAGCCACTGCTTTTATTTTGTGTTTGTCACAATTTTTTCATTGCTGTATTTTCTTTTTCATATTTTTTCATCTTTATTTTTCTTCTTAAAGAAGTAGCTTTAACATTTCTTGTAATACTGATTTGGTGGTGATGAACTCCTTTAGCTTTATCTTGTATGAAAAACTCTTTATCTTTCCTTCCAGTCTAAATGATAGCCTTGCTGGGTTGGGTAATCTTGGTTGTAAGTCCTTGTTTTTCATTATGAATAATCCCTTCTAGCCTGCAAAGTTTCTGTTGAGAAATCAGTTGACAATCTTATGGGAGCTTGCTGTACCTGTCTAACTGCTTTTCTCTTTCTACTTTTAACATTCTCTTTAAACTTTGACATTTAATTATAATATATCTGGATGTAGGCCTCTTTGAGTTCTTCTTGTTTAGGACTTTGTGTACTTCCTAGGCTTGTACGTCTATTTCCTTCACCAGGTTAGGGAAGTTTTCAGTCATTATTTCTTTGAATAGGTTTTAATCCATTGCCCTCTCTCTTCTCTTTCTGGTACCCTTATGATGCAAATGTTGTTACATTTAATGTTGTTCTAGAGTTCCCTTAAACTTTTATTTTAATTTAATTTAATTTTTTTTCTGCTCTGATTGGGTGAAGCAGAGGATCTCTGATTTGATCCTCTGCTTCATCAAATCTGCTATTGATTCTATCTCATGCCATCTTCATTTCAGTTACTGTATTCTTCAGTTTCTGACTGGTTCTTTTCTATGGTTTCTGTCTCTCTGTATTTCTTACAGAGTTCATCTCTTTTTCCTTTAAGTTCATTGAAAATTCTTATAACCAGTGTATTGAACTCTGTATCTGGTAGGTTGCTTGCCTCCATTTTGTTTCATTCTTTTTCTGGAGTTTTGTTCTGTCCTTTAATTCGGGATATGTTTCTTTGTCTTTTCATTTTGGCTGACTCACTGTGTTTGTTTCTATATATTAGGTAGATCTGCTGTGTCTCACAATCTTGGCAGAGAGGTCTTATGTAATAGGTGTCCTGTACAGCCCAGTGGTGCAGTCTCCCTGGTCACCTGAACTGGGTGCTCCAGGAGTGTCCCTTGTGTGTGTTGTGTGTGCCTTCCTGTTGTAATTGAACCTTGATTGCAGTTGGCACATTAGTGTGTGGGATTAACTCTAACTGGCTCTGAGGAATGGCCATGACTATAGTGGATGAGTTGTTGTGCAGAGGTTGACCCTATGGAGTGGGATTCACTTTATCAGGGCTCTGGAGTTGGCCATATCTGCCCTTTGGGGGTGCCATCTCTGGAGCTGGTTGGGTGGTGCTGTGCTGTGGTCTGAAGCCAGCCACTGTGTATGTTGGTTCTCGGGCCTCTTGGGAGGGGCTCTGGTGCAAGTGAAGGTTAGCCATTGTTTTTGCTCAGCCCGGGGCCTCCTGGCAGAAGTTACCATGTGATCTGAGGTTGGTAGCTGCCTTGCTGGGCTTGGAGATGCCTGGGAGAGGCTATGCTATGAGTGGAAGCCAGCTAATGCAGGGCTTGGGGCCACTTAGCAAGAGGTACAGGGCACACTGAGGCTAGCCACTAAAAAGCCTCATACTTTATAAGGAAATGATAGAAATATTTTATTTAAACTTAGAAACATGATGATGATTACCATGACCACTTTTATTCAACATTATGCTCGAAATCCTAACCAGTAAGGAAATAATAAATAAATGAAACACAGCTTTTATTATTTAACAGAAGATTGTTCAGAAAGTTTAAGAAAGATCTATATGCAAACTTATTAGCTCTGTTGCTAGAAATAGATACCTTTAAAAAATAAATCATCCTTCTGTACCTTAGCAAAAATGTTTAGACAGTGTGATTCCAGTCACAAGAGGAACAAAATTGTATCAAAGAACCTAAAAAAAATCTAAATAAGTAGATGAGTAGAAAAAATAGCCCAGAGATGTCACATATTTTTAGTATATCTGTTAATTCAATATAATTTCAACCAAATTCAAAAGTTTGTCTTGCAGAACTAGGCAAGCTGATTCTAAAACTTAGATGGAAAGGTAAAAGGTCAAGATTACCTAAGAGGAAAAGTGAAAAAAGGAGATTCCCTTAATCAGATATAAAGTAAAAGTAATTAGAACAAGAATAGATCAGTGACAGAGTTCAGGAACAGACTGATATTTGCAGGAACTCTGCATATGACAGAGATAGTATAACAAATCAGTGGGGAAAGAATAAATTATTTGGTAATCAATGCTGCTGTTAGCTATGTTGAATAAAGAAGCGTTAGCTATGTTGAATAAAGAAGTTGGATTCCTAATTTACAGATACACAAAAATTGAATTCATTAGGTTGAAAACCTAAAATTGAAATTCAAAAATTTAAAATGTTAGAAGAAAATATATCAGAATAGCTTTGCGACTTGTGTCAGGAAGGAATTTTTAAATAAGATCTCAAAATATTAACCATAAAAGAAAATATTATTTTTATTGTTAAATAAAAAATAAATTTAAAATGTTTTATTTATTAAAAAAAAAACAAACAAAAGATTTTATTCTGTTAGCAAGTTAAGGACCATTTCTTGTTTTTGATTATTTTCATGTGACCTCACAAATTAAGCTCTAAAAAGGCAGGAACCTTAGCTATATCCCTAGTGCATAGAGAGGATAGTGCCTGAATGAATGTGACTTGTAAACTATTTTGTACTTGCGGTCAATTGCATCCTCAAGCTCTGTGGGGCACTGGGAACATTTGTCCTCCCATTTGCTTTTAATTTGTATTTAATTGGTGGAAAAGTTTGAGGAGTACTCCTAATTGACTGAAACTTGAAATCACTTGCCAGCTATATCTGGGAAACTAAAGAAGGAAAATCTGTGTTTTATTCATAGTTCCAGATAAAATCTGTGCATTAATTTACTAATTTACTTCACCTTCTTGAAATTTCTTGAGTGTTTTGGGGGAAAAGTCAGAAAGATGTAGTCTCTGCCAGCATGAAACTTAGGGTGTAGTAGTGGGAAATGAGGT
The DNA here is from genome assembly GCF_000325575.1 of Pteropus alecto. Classification (NCBI taxonomy): domain Eukaryota; kingdom Metazoa; phylum Chordata; class Mammalia; order Chiroptera; family Pteropodidae; genus Pteropus; species Pteropus alecto. Next base: position 4,099,819 of record NW_006432669.1, on the reverse strand, counting down.
AAGCAAATCAGTGATATTATATGACAGATGCTATGATGAAGGTATACCTAGGGAGCAGAGAGACTTCTAAAACAATCAACATTTTAAGTAAAGTGCAACACATTTAAAAATACGAGAAAATATTTGGAGAGTATTTACAAAAACAAGAATTTAAAGAAAAATAAACAGTTGGGAAGAAAAAAATAACTGTAAACCCCCTGAAGGCAGACATTATCTGTCTTGTTTACTATCCTGTCCTTAGAGCTCATTCTTTGGAATGTGGAAGGTGCCCAGGGAAAGCTTGTTGATCGAATCAGTGGAAGAGAATGAGAAATAATAATTTCCCTTTTGTCAAATGTCATATCTTTGGAAAACTGATCATTTTCCCTTTTACTTTCCATTTTTAATTGTCTCGTTTCTTATATCTGATTGGCTTGCCTGTCTCCAATTCAGCTAATGCGTTAGCTTAAAGCTAATCTTCCTCTGACATCACTTTCGTAACTTGACACCTGTTTAAAAATTCTTCAAAGGGATCTTTGTTTCTTATAGTAGAAAGTGCATACTTCTAAGCTTTGTGTTTAGGGTCTTTCATGTTTGGTCCTATCACAGCTATCACACTGTATCTGCAACTGTTCTCAAACATAACCCTACTTTTGTAGTTAAGGATTCTTCTTATAGTCCCTTAAACATAATGCGCTCATTCCCACTTCCATTCATGTTGACTCAACATCTGGAATATACTTTCTTCTCCTCAGTCAAACAAATCATGGTTAGCCTGTTAATCAATCGTAGACTTAGCCTCACCTCTGACCGTTCTAGTTTATTATGATCTCCTTTTAAATTTTTTCCTGATAGGAGATATTTAGATAAAAGTCAGAGTTAATGTTGAAAAATTATATACTTCATATACTTTGTAGATAGTATATGAGAAAAATTTCGTAGAAAGAAGCCAGTCACTAATTCATTTTCTTCATCAAGAGCCACCAAAATCCATTTGAAAATGTTCAGTTATCTCACTTCCATCTTTAATAGGGATGACTTCAGTTCAATCGCTCATGATTTCCATTTTACTGTAAGTTTGCTCTCCAAAGTTACCATTAACTCTCCTTTGTAAAATTTCGTGTATTTAATAATAATATTGAGAGGGTTTTTCTATTATAAAACTTGTAATAGGAATTTGTGGGTAATAGAAATAGGATTAAGGAAAAAATGGAGTCACCAGTACTTCTACTATGCTATTACTCTTAGTATTTGGTACACAGATACGCTTTCTTAAAATCTACTTAAAACTTTTATAGTTTTAAGATTGTGTATCAGAATAAATTTCCTCAGCTCTACTTACCATAAGCTTATGATGTCAGTAATTGAGTAGGCGATAGTAAGTTGGGCCTTGCCTACTCTACTGAATAGTCTGTATTGAATAGTCTGTAGCATGTTTATTGGGTTAGTAATTATTCTGATGTGATTTATAGATATTATTAACCTCCTTGAGGCTTAAAAAAAATGAAAGCTCTTAAAGTATTAAAAGTTTTAGTAAAAAGAGCCAAATAATTATAATAGAAACATAGTTTATTTAAAAATTAGAAAGTATGAAACAATGATAAACATAAAAGTATATTTAATATACTCATGATGCAACAGGAATAATATTGATTATTAAGTTGTTAGTAAGGAGATAAGGAAAACTGAAAACTGCCTAAAGGAGATTTACTTAGGTGGAATACTTCCTAACGTGATGCTAATTCTGGAGGAGACAAGTGTTTCAGACTTCAAAGCTAAGCATAGTAAAAGTGCTGCTGATATAACTTCTGTTACAAGACACAGATGGTTTCATATGTTCATCTTTACATGTACAGAAAATTAATAAAAGGCACTTGACAAAATTTAACATCCCAGAGTTTTGGAACTTTTAATTCTAAAGAAATGGTAAATATTTACATAAGCATTGTCCTTAACATTAAAATATTAAAATGCTAGGCATATTCTCATTAAAGACAAGGCTATCTACTGTCATGATGTGTTATTTAGCATTGTTTATAAGTAGTGCTGAAGGAGAACCCTGTTATTAGAGGCCTCACAGTGTCCCTGGCCTCACCATTTCTTACTCTATAGTTTGTAACTGCACACAAACTTCATTTCTTTAATATAGGTGGGGTTTTTTTTTTGCCTCTGATTCAAGCTGATTTTGCCCAGATAATGGCATTGTGACTCATTTGCCTTTCCTACCCCTTATCCTCTGTATGCCTGCTCCTTTTCATTAGCTGAGCCTCAGGTCTACTGTCATGAGGACAATAGGTTTCA
>NW_006432669.1:4094334-4097529 GCF_000325575.1 Pteropus alecto | reverse complement strand
CCTAGGCTGATCCTGGCTGAACAGCAACAGCAATCCTACTGGGTCATGGGACCAAAGGAGACAGCACCATAGCTGATATGAGAACCAGAATCAATAATCAATTACCTCATCCTCCTTTAATTGTCTATTCAGTGGCATCCATGCCCCCAAGGCCCCTAACTCCTAATTTTTCCTGTACTCTCGAGATTTTGGAGGAGCTAGGCCTTTGAGCGAGAGCTTGCCTGTGTTTCTGGGGCTTGCAAATCTCTAATTAACGCTTACTCTATTTAGCCAAACTCCTGTGTCAGTCTGTTGGCTGAGTGCACAGGCAGCATGAGCCCAGACTCATTTGTCTTCTGGTTACACTGTCTGAGGCAATTAGATAAGAGAAATACATGGGAGGTAAATCATTGAAAAGGAAAAGACAAATTAAGCATTAATTTTACCTGGAAATCAAGAAAATTAAATGAAAATTATTAGAAAAAACAGACTTTGATCAGGTGACTGGTTATAAAAAGGAGCTTGGAAGTCATCACTCTGTCCTAAAATATATATAAAGCAAAACAAGTTGAAAATCAACAACTCTTCTTAGATCCATTAGAGAATTGAGGTCCTGGGGCACATGGCTGTGCCACCCCCCCTCACTCCATCCTCCCAAATTGGAAAGTCAGGTAGGGCAGAAACCCACCAGAAGAAACCTCAGGAACCAGCATAGGGTAGGACAACTTGAACTGTATTAGAAGAATTGGTGTAGGCTCTCTCGATAAGCCTGAGAGTTAAAACTTAAGGCCCAGTCTTAGGAAGGCCTTCACACTTTGGTGACTTTGACCTACAGGAGTCCTAGCAGATTCTCAGAGTGAAGAGAAGAAACTATTTTGCTTCTATTGGAGGGAAAAGCAGCCATTTTTAAATATGCCCCAAACATTCTGTTTTTAACAAGGCCTGTCCTCAAGGGAAACTATTTTATCAGCCTATTCTACTAGGTTTTGTCAGAGCCTAAGTGACCTAGGGGAAGGGAAATACCCAATTCTAGCCTCCTCTAGCCTTCCACTTGGGGAAAGAAATACAAACTCTACTACCCTCTAGCTATTTTGTCTTGCCTTGGGGAATAAAGCAAACACTTGTGAATTCCAGAGCCTAGGGGCACAAGCTCACTAGCATACTGAGGATTATAGGACTCAGTATAGGAAGGTAGAACACTTCCCTTTACACTTCACCACGAATCTCTAAAGGCCTGTTTATCTCAGTACATAATGTCTGACTTTCAATAAAAGATCACAAGGACTACTAAAAGCCAAAATTGGTATGTAAGAATCAACAGCTTTCAATTATAAAAATATGTATTGAATACCAGGGAGGGGGTGGCTCCATAGTGTAGTGGTTAGCACGTCTGCTTTACATGCAGAAGGTCCTGGGTTCGCACTCCAAGTGGAGCCATAGACCATACCCTGGGTGCACTTGGCCCCCTGGGTGCGCCCCCCCCCACCTCTGGGTGCACCAGGCCCTGTGTGTGCCAAGCCCCGGGTGTGCGCAACAAGCATGTGGGAGGAGACACCCCACCTTCAGCGATCCAGTTCTTAAAAAAGGGAGACAACAACATCTGTGGGTCAGGGGTGGAAGTGAGGAGGGGAGAGAATTAAAGAGGGGGAAAAAAAATACCAGGGAGGGAAAGATTCTATTTGTAATAATTAAAAATATAAAATATCCAGGAATAAACTTAAGATATATGAAGAAACTTAAAAACTCTACTCAGTAATCTAAAATAAATAAATGGAAAGACATACCTTGTTTTTTGGCAGAAAGGCTCAATAGTGTTCAGATTTTACTTCCTGCTTCTTATCATTTATGTAAATAATATCGTTAAAACTTGACAAGCTGATTCTTAAATTTGTAATGAGAGAAAAGTCTGGAAACAAATGCCTTTTGATGGGGGGATAATTAAATAAATTACATGTTTACAATTGAATACTATGCAGTCTTTGAACAGAAGAGCTAGATCTCCATGTGTGGATGTGAAAATATGTTCCAAAATAGGTTAAAAAATCAAGGACCAAACAGTGTATTAGTTCCCATTTGATGGTAATTGGAGGAAGGATAGAAGCTATGGGTACAAAAACAGATGGTGTTAGAGGCAGGTAGAATGGAAACAAGGAGACACGTTTGAGGCTGTTTGAACAATTCCAAGTAAAAATTGATAAAGGGCACGTACTAGAGTAATGACATGTAAAATGAAGGACAGATTTGAAAAAAAATACATATGCAGATATAATTTATTAAAGCTGCTTGAATGTTGCAGATTAGGGGGAAAGAGGAATCAAAGATAATAACTCAAGTTTCAAACTTGGTGACAATTTATAGTGCACTTCTTTTCTGTCTGACTGCCTCTCCTTTGCGTACTTTGCCAGTTCTTCAGGTAAATAAGGTGAATCTGATGTGTCCTTCATCCCTTACCCCCTAACCTTACTTGCCTCCTAATCTTCCTTGTCCTTTCTTCCTTATGGTCCTTCTTTCTTATGGCTTTAGCTATTCTCTCTTTATGGACGGCACCCACATCTTTACCTTTCTCAGCCTCTGATCCATCGTGTCAGTTGATTCCTCTTGGAAAAGTCGTTTAACTTCTGTAAGGGTCAATTATACTATTTATAAGTGGGAATAAGAATATTCTCTTTCACGGGTATTATGAGTGCTAAATGAGTAATGATATTCTGAAAACAGTGATTTAACTGGGCCAGTTCATGATGACATTTTCCTTGGTTTAAGGCAAAATGAAAGTAATCGAGATAATTTATCTGCCTATCTACTTCTATTTTGGTTTGGGTGGATATTCTGAGCCATACTTTTTTGGGGGAACTGTTCTTTATCACAAAATTATATCCTTCTAAATTTTGGTTTTAAAAATCTTTCTTTTATGAAATGTTGCTAAAAGATGGTAGTTGTTACTGTGATTATTTTAATGTTCTCAGTTATTAAAAAAAAGTGCAGCCCTATGTTATTTCCCACTCACACCCACAGTTTCCTTTATTTACATCTTGTATTAGTGTGGTACATTTGTTACCATTGAACTAATGTCGATACATTATTATTAATTAAAATCCATAGTTAACATTGATTTGCTTTTTGTGTTACACATTCTGTAGGTTTTGACAAATGTTTAATGAGTATATCATACAGAGTAGTTTCACTGCCCTAAAAATCCTCTGGGCTTCATGGATTTGT
>NW_006432669.1:4056369-4094298 GCF_000325575.1 Pteropus alecto | reverse complement strand
ACCCCTGGCAACCACTGATCTTTTTACTGTCTCCATATTTTTGCCTTTTCCAAAATGTTAGAGTTGGGATTATCCAGTACATAGCCAGATTGGCTTCTTTCACTTAGCAATATACCTTTAAGATTTCTCCATGTCTTTTCGTTGCTTGAACAAATAAACAAATTGTGAAGAACTTTTGGTTACTTTAAGTTTTGGCAGTTATGAACAGCTTGCATTTTAAGATTTAGATTTGAAAGTTTTCTTGATATTAGGTGTATTCGTTTTATAGGTCTGCTATAACTGAGTACTGCCAACTGGATGGCTTTAAACAACAGAAATTTTTTCTCTCACAGCTCTGGAGTGTAATTTTGGGATTTAATAAGAAATATATATTTTGGTTTTCATCCTCAGCTCCTGGCCAGAGCTCCTAAAACCTTTGTAATTTCTTATGGGATAAGAGCTATAGATACATCTTTTGTTGTAATGTTTGGTTTTTGTCCCTGGCTCCTTAGAGATACTTATGGAGTGATAAAAGTGAAAGGAGCATCTTTCATTATTTATAACACGCCCTTTTAAACCACACATGAGTTTATGTTAATGAGGTGACTTTGGGAAGGGCCCTAAGGAGTGGGTGTCAGAGGAACCAACCTTGTGATTAGAGATTTGGAACTCTCAGCCTTTCTCCTATCTCTGGGAAGGAGTGAGGGGCAGAAGGTTGAGTTGATTACTAAAGATCAGTGATTTCATGTCTAAGCAATAAAGCCTTTATAAAAACACTATAACTGAAGGAAGGGGTTTGGCGAGCTTCTGATTGGTGAACACTTAGAGGTGCTGGGAGTGTGATGTGCCCAGAGAGAGCGTGGAAATTCTATACACCCTCCTACCCTATACCTTGTGCTATGCAGCAATTCCATCTAGCTATTTCTGAGTTGTATGATAAACTGGTAAAAGTAGGAAAGGGTTTCTGAGTTTTATGAGCCATACTAGCAAATTATTGAACTTAAGGAGGCAGGTTGTGGTAACCTTGATTTTTGGATGGTTTGTCAGAAGTACAGGTGACAGTCTGGGACTTGAGATTGGTGTTTGAAGTAGGGGCCAGTGTTGTGAAACTGAGCCCTTGGGATTTCTACTGACTCCGGGAGTTATTGTAATAATTGAATTGTAGGATACCAGTCGGTGTCTGCCAAGAGTTAGAGAATTGCTTAGTAAGGAAAAAAACACACATCTTCTGTCAGAAGCATTGAGGGTAGAGTATAGAAAACAGTGTCTTTTCTTTTAGAAGGCAGATAATCTAAAATCAAGGTGTTGGCATGGTTTGTTTCTTCTGAGGGTTCTGAGGGAGAATCTGTTCCAAGCCTCCTCCCTCCTCCTAAATTCTTTCAGCTTGGCTAATAATAAAATTAACAGACAGATTAACAGGAGAAAATATCTGAAGTTTATTTTATGGATGTACATTTGGGGTGTCATAACAATGAGATTTAAAGAGTCATTGGGTACTTTAAGTTTATATGCCATTTTGGCGCTAAGGAGACAGGACGGGGTGGAGAATAGGGAAGTGGTGGTAGTTGTAGTTAGGAACTTAAAAGGGCTGGAAGGTAATTCACATGTTAATGAAAAAGCAAATGTTTGATAAATAAATGTTTGCTGGGCAATTTTTAACAATAAGACATGGGAGAGCACTTTGAGCAAATGGGCCTTGCTAGGTTCCTCTCTATCATACATTAGTTTATATTAGATTGTAGTTATCTCCCTTCTTGGAGCAGATCTTCTGTCTAAATTCCTTTAAGCAGGTAAAGGTGAAGGTTCAAAGTTTCTTTCTGAATCTTTTGTTCCTTAATAACTAGCTTAAAACAAATATCCCAAAAGGTATATTTTGGGGTGGCTAACTGATTCCCTTACCTCTTTCCTAACTGCTGGTGAAGGCTAACAATCCTTGGTTTTCTTGGCTTTTAGATTCATCACTTCAGTCTTCCTCCATCTTTACATGGCATTCTCCCTGTATCTCTGTATCTTAACAGGGCTGTCTTCTTAGAAGGACAATAGTCATTGGATTAGGTGTCCACCTTACTTCAGTATATCCTTATCTTCACTAATTATATCTGCAATGACCCTGTTTCCAGATAAGGTCACATTCTGAGGTACTGTCAGTCAGGACTTCAACCTGTCTTTATTGGGGGGCCACAGTTCAACCCATAGCATGTAGTGATGCTTTCCAGACTATTCCTCTTTAGATACTCTTTTTTGTTGTTGAATCACCGATGCTGATGTGAGGTTAACCAACTCTTGCTAATGTAATGGTGGTTTCAGCTGAAAACCAAACTGCCCTTTGCTATGCTATAAAAAGGAAGGGCTTCCTTATGCTCGAATTTAGGTGTGCTACTTTCAAATGTATAACCAATAAGATCCATTCCAGATGCCACTTTTTGGCCCTCTCCTGTTCAGATTTTTGCTTATATGGTTCATTTGCCTACTTTGTGGTTTGTCAGTTGTGGAAGAAAAGGAGTTCTAAGGAAAGTAACTTCACAGGGTGATCTGATTGTAAATGCCTAACTGGGCAGCTCATGGTGGGTAGTCACGCCTCAGAGATATAATTTCTTTAGTTAAAAGGCTTATTTTTGCCTTAAGCAGCTCTGTCCCTGTTTCTGTGCATCTAGGTTAACATACCTTTGAAATTCTTCCTTTCAGACCCCTCCTTCTAAAGCATGAGAGAGCACAGTAATCTTAGCTATCCTGTAATCTGATACTTGCCTTACTTTCTCCCACCTTCTTATAATCTTCCCTTTTCTCCTTAATTTTAAATACATAAAAGAAACTGCAAAACTCTAGTTTTCTGAAGCATTTGAGATCCTGCCCCCTGGCATATGTTGTCAGTTTGGCTTGAATAAACTCGGAAAAGATTTTTTTTACAGGTTTGGGTGTTTTTTACCTCAACACAATCAAGTTGTATTAAAAAAATAGACTAAAGTAGAATTGTTCAATAAAGAAAAAATTTATTATTTTTTCTTTTATAGTTATAGTACATAAAGCAACTGAAAGGTAGTTTGTAATTTCTAGACTCCTTTTTCCCTTTCAGGTGATTTTAATTTAGTGTTTTGACGATTTCAGAAAAATTCTTTCCTGTTTTTCTGTCATCTGACATTCCATGTGAAAACTGAGCCATAACTTTCCAACTTCCAGATCATCATTATAGACAAGGTTTCTGAGTTTCCTTTATAGTAATTTCCTGATTGGAGAGAGAGGAAGAGAAGGGAAGTGGGTTAAAGTCACATGGAAAGTTACTGAGCAGTTTGAAAATAGTTTGACAAAGACAGAGGGGGAAAAAACATGGTTGGGGAGAGAGCAAAACTGAATTGATTATGTTTTAGGAATAGAAAAAGAATTATAAATTTCTATCTGTGTTATTTTCTTTCACCAGTAAGATTACAATATGATTGATAGACTTTTCTTCACAATAAAGAGTGAATATTGTATTAAATGCTGTCAGAGAGCAGATTTTATCTAGTCTAATCTATTGGTATAGCCAGACCTCCTGAGGGGCAAGGAGCTATGTATCTGATAGGAAACAGATTGGATAGCCATTTAGTAACATTATTGTGGCCCAGTAAAAGTGTTTTCTGAATTGTAGGGGATTCTCCAGGAGGGGATTTCTCTCCTCTCACGTAACTTTGTTTTCACTAAAGATATTTTCATATGAACGGCAGAAAAATCTAATGAATTGGTCTGGCTTTGCTGTCCTAGTTCCCCATTCTTTTTCATTCTATTTTCTTTTTTCTCTTCTGACTATTATTTCAAAGTTCTTATCCTCTACCTCACTGATTCTGTCTTCTGCCTGTCTAGTCTGGTGTTGATACTCTCTCTTGTATTCATTTTATTCACTGAATTCTTCAGCTCCAGAATTTCTCTTTCTTTCTTTATGATTTCTATGTTTCTTCCTCATTTTGTTCATGTATTATTTTCTTGATTTCATTGAATTATCTTTATTTTCTTGTAGCTCATTGAATTTCCACAAAACAGCTCTTTTTAATTCTTTATTGGGTAAATAACAGATCTCTGTGTCTTTGGGTTCAGTTATAGGCGATTAATATGTTTTGGTGATGTTATGTTCCTTGATTCTTCGTGAATTTTTACATCGCTGTTTTGATATTTGAAGCAGTTGTCACCTCCTTTAAGCTTTACTAGCTGCCTTCAGGTGAGAGATTCTTTTCGTTGCTTTTGCTTATATTCTGGGTCTTTCTGTGACCTTGTATGGATATACCTGCTCCACACTTCTTACTTCCTCATAGGCAAAATTTTTAAGCTGTGTGTCGTCTCACGGTTTTGTAATGAACCAGGCTGGCTGTTGGTAACCTCTCTTTTGATGTCCCAAAGGTAGCCCTACAACTCATGATTGTGGTTTTTCCCTTGCCCACAGACCTTGGCTTTTCTGAGTATATACTTCCTGTCTGTCCGAGCTTGCTCTCTCCATGGCCGTCTGGAATATGTACCAGGAGCTGGCCTCAGAATGGGGAAGGTATGGATTTGGCACTAGGGGTTTTGGGAGTTACTGCGGGTCAGATGAGGGGATTCTTGGGTGAAGTTTTTTCAGCAGCATATGTGTAATCTTCCTGCTGGAGTCTAGAATGCAGAGAGCTGTTTTCCTCTAATGCTCTCTGATATTCTTATCTTCCTCTTTCCTAGAGCTTTTTCCCTTCCTCAGTCATGGAGCTCTAGCATTAATACTCTGGGTGCTGTGTGTGAGAGATGGGTTTCTTTAGCAGCATCCTTACAGCTGAAGAAGCTGGGTGCTCACTCACCACTCTCTCTTTTCCCCCCACAAGGAGGGATCTTCAACCTACTCTTTCACTAAGTTGTGCCTCCTAGGGTGATGCTTGCACAGTTTCTCTTACCACTCTAATGCATCCAAACTTGTATAATTCTTTTGCTCCAGTGGAGTGCTAGAACTTCTCTAGAAACATGGATTTCTATTTAGTCTTTCTCATCTGTGAGTATCTGCTCAAGTTTGTGTCTTCCAGGTGCCTCATTGAAAAGTGATTGTAGTCACTTCACAGGTTCTTGTTGGTTCCAGAGCCCATACCAGGTTCTGTCTGCCTATTACCTGATGCACAAGTGGGTACGACTCCTCCTGGGCCCCTTGACATATGATGCTGGAGTCCATAGCTCCAACAGAGGCACTTTCTGTTCATGGATAGATGCCAAATTGTACATGTTAAAAGGCAACAAACACTGCCATGATGCTGACATCACTCCTCTTGCTGCTTTCTTTAGAATAATAAGATGCTTGCTTTTCTGTACCTATATCTAAAGTTAATTCAAGAGTTAGATTTACGGTTCTCTTTATCACATGCTATCTCAAATATTAATCCCTGTGTATTTTATTTCATTTTATTTTTTATAGTGTCTCTAAGATTTTATTTAGTGCATTGTAGAGATAATATGTTTATTGCAGTTCATAGATTAATGCAGTTCAGACATTTATAAGGTGCCCTTAAACCTGTGTGTTTTAGAGCAGAAGACCATGTGAATAAGCACCATGTGAATAAGCCATTGTGAGAAAACACAGTGAAAACTTTTGTTGGTGCTTGTTAAGTGAATAGTAATTATTTCTTATATTTTAAAAGTACCTTGCAATTTCTTTTATGACACACTATCTCATTTCATACTCTCCTGTAAGGTGGATATTAATATTATCTTAATATAAATGATTAAACTTAAGACTCAGACTGGTTAGTATGGTGGTAATAAATGGTTTTTTGTTTTTTGTTTTTGGGCTGGAGGAAAGTTAGGATATAAAACTTCAGTATTTGCTGTATACCACAAATAATTTCTTACATCTAAATTTAATTTCGATTTTCTTTTTTTCAGTTTAATTACCCTCAGGTAATTTTTTTTTCTTTTTTCAAAATCATGACATGTGGATTATGTTTTCAATGACTGGCATATCTGAGAATGACTTCTTGTTGCCATCAAACATATTAGAGAGGTGACAGCATTTTCTTTCAAACATCTGATAACATTTTATTACTGTCTTCTAGAATGTAGTTTTACTGATAAATCTGAAGCCAGCTTGCTCTTGCTTTTCTATGTAACTTCTCTCTCTGTTCCTCTTCCTCACCCCTCCTCCCACCAACACTTCCCCTTTCCTGTCTCTTTTGGTCTATATTTTAGTAATTAGTCTTTTAATTCTTACAATTCAAAAAAATTAGCTAGGATGCACCTAGATATGTCTCCGTTCATTGATTTTTATGTAGAACATGGTAAACTATTTTGATCAACAAACTTAGAAAATATTTATTCATTTCAAAAGCATGTTCTTCAGTTATATATTAAATTATTGTTTGTATTCTGTTTTGACTCTTTTAGGAAATCAAATTCTTTTATTGATTCTTTATTATCTACCCTCATGATTTTTATCTCTGTTCTTTTTCTATAAGTTCTTAAAGCATTTTTCATGATTACCCTCAACATACATGCTGTTCTCTGAATAATCAATTTAGTTTCTCATTAATTCCCACAGATTTTGTTTCTGCTATTATATTTTAATTTTTGCAGTCATTTCTTATCCTACCCATTTCTCTTAATCTCAGTGTGACTCTTCTTATGGTTTTCTGTTCCTGTTTATTAGAGAATATGGCTTATTTTCTTTTGGGTATGCCAGATGGCTTATAAATGTCTCTACTAATGCCTATAGGGAATTATTTTCAGAAGACTTCTTTTGTTGAGCTTCAGACTGATAATTTTCTTTTCCTTGTCAAATAATCTTTTTTCTAGACTCTATTTTTTCTCTTCTATTTGATGAATGATATGTCCAGAATCAATGTTTGCTGACATACGTAGGGTCTGAATTGCCCCTGGCCCTGCTCTGTTCACTTGTGTGAGTTTTTTTTTTATATCTTCAGCTCTAAAGTAAGTTGTTTATATATAACCTCTAGTGTGCATCTATAGTTACCAGGCTGTCATCTAGTGTAGCTTTTCTGGACAAAGAAAAGATCTTGTCTTGCTTTTTTTCATTGCCTTACTCTCTGACATTCTAGTCAGAGTATAAGGGGGCCTATATTTTTCAACATGCACTGCTTGCATGAGTTCCCCTATCTCTTTCTTACTTTATAAAGGTTTACTTACGAAGATTACATCTCTCATGTTATTATATGCCTCTGCCAGAGCTACCTTCCTTTCCACTCCTATATACAACACACATAGATTCGTGGGTTTGCAATTTCCTTCTGAATGTAGAAATATAGAAAGAGAGGAGGTTATAGGGAACAACACTGTAGCAGCTACAAGAAGGTATACCTGTGCAATATAGGAATGCTGCTCAGCTTTGTAAGTGGCATAATCTTTATATTTACAAATCACGTAGTAGACAATGGGCAAAGGATAAAGCATCTTCCTTTATATTATTTTTACATGTTTTTCAGTATACTGTTATTATTTGTATCTTTTGATCTAATTCTGCTATTTTCATAATTACTAGAAATTCTTAAGATTCTGGCAATCAGTTGTTAGTGTGAATTTCTATTACTATTATTAATAAGAAACACTTAAGTATGTTACATATCAACACTAATATAAATGCTTTAAACATATTAACTCATTTAGTCTTTTATAAAACTCTTTTGTGGGGTACTATAATTATAATCATTTTATAAATGGGGAAAATGAGGCATAAAGAAGTTGAGGACCTGGCTAGTATGTAGCACAGTCAGGATATGAACCCATGAAGTCTTCATATTTGCATATTGTGTTTTTATCCTGTTTTCCTGCATCTTCATAGGCCCATTCTTCCTTCCTCTTTTTCTGCCTCCCTCTTTCCTCTTCTACTTCTGTCTCTTCCTTTCTTCTTTCTTTTATGACTACACAAAAGATTGTATCAGGACCTGGCAACTAGATGTCAAAAAGTTCAAAAGTATGACCTTTTTTGAGTTTTTGACTGCAGAATAGAAAAAGTATATATTTGTTTATATTTATATAGATTTAGTTCTTTAGGAATTGCATTAAGGTTACTTTATTAAACTTTCAGAGGTATGAATTTGTTTAGATTGTAGATTTGTTAAACAGAATTAATTTATTCTTTGTGGTTCTTAGTTTATTGGCCTTAGTAGGTGAGCAATTGAGCTATGGCAATGATGTCTAACCCTTTTGTCTAGTCCTTTGTAAGCACCTAACTTAAACTAAGGCACCACTAGACTTAGACTGTTGAGCACTTGAAATGTGGTTAGTCTGGATTGAGATGTGCTATAGATAACAAATACACTCTGGATTTTGAAGGCTTACTATAAATAAAAGAATATAAAATGTCTGATACTTTAAATATATTTATTACATATTGAGTATTTTTAATTTATTGGATTAAATAAAATAAAGTCAATTTTGCTTGTTTCTTTTTACTTTTTTAATGTGGCTACTAGACAAATAAAAATTACATACATGACTCATATTGTATTTCTGTTGGATATTCAAAAGTATATAAGATAGGGCAGGGGTCACCAAACCCTGAGCTGTGAACTGGTACCGTCCATGGCCCGTTAGGAACAGGGCCGCACAGCAGGAGGTAAGTGGCAGGCCAGCGAGCGAAGCTTCGTCGTTTGTGCAGCCACTCCCCACTGCTAGCATCACTGCCTTAGCTCCACCTCAGATCATCAGGCATTAGATTCTCATGGGAGCACTGGTCCCTGATGCCAAAAAGGTTGGGGACCACTGATGGGTACCTCTTCTCTAGGAGTCTGCTGGGGAAGAAGACAGGCAGAGTCGTGGGGTAGGTGCCAGCTTGGAGCTCATGCATCGGAGACATCTAACCCAGTTTTGAGGGCCTTCAGAAGGTATCCTTTAAGGCAGCTGGTACTTTGTTTTATCTTTCTTTTTAACCTTCTTTTGAGAACTCTAAGTCTACTTTTTGGATGGAAGGAAATAAAAGTCAAAAGCTATTTAAAAAATTTTTGAGACTCTTGTTTTTAGGATATTGGTTCTCAGTCTAACGAAACAAATCAATATTGAAGTAGACCATTGCTCAACTGTCCCCCTAAACTGACTTAGGCAACTAGATAGATGGCAGTGCCACTTGCTAAGTGTAGAACAGAGGTCAGTTTGAGCTCTCTTGAGTTCAGGGGATCTGTGGGACATTTAGATGGGGAGAAACATTAATGTCAGTTGGATGTATGGAACTAGATAGAGTCCAAGAAAAATCTCCATTGGCAATGCAGATTGAAGTTAGGACATCAGGAAGTGAGTAAAGTGAGAAATGGACAAACCTCTGAGGAACAGAGAAGGTCAAAGAAGGGGGAATATAAAGATCATTGAAAAAGAATGGTCAGAGAAGGAAGAGTTTAGGTAGGCTAGTGTACTTTCAAGAAGCCAGCAAGTGCAGGTAGTGTCAAATGTAGCTCAGAGGTGAAGACTGAAATGTCTGTTGTCTTTAATAATGAGGAAATTATTGGAGGAGAAAGCAGGTTCCCAGGAAGGGGCTAGGTTAGATGGCAAGGCCAGATTGCAGAATGTTGAAGATTTAATGGGAAGTAAAGAACTGGAGACAGTGAAGTTTATTGTTTGTTAGAGAAAGTGGTAGAGTGGGGTGGCTTTTGGGAGCTGCTGGGATGTATTTAACATACAACAACTTTCTGTGTGTGTGTTCATGTTCCCTAGGTTTTGTAAATCCATTAGAAAACTGTGTTTCTATATGTTTATATTCTTAGAATCCAATGTAGCATCCTTCATAAGGTAACTATGCATTAACAGTTGTTGATCATGATTTTAATTTAATCTCTTTTCAACAAGATTCTTTATTAATATCATTTCCAAATTCTCTAAACATTAAATAAGAGCTTTATTTTATCCAAGTTTAAATGCACTAAGACCCTTAGGCATGGTTTATGTGAGCTCTGTAATCCGCTAAAAACTATAATTCAAATCTAGATTCTGACACTTTTTAAGCTATGTAATCTTGAACAAATTGTCACTTCTGGCCTCTTTTTCCTCATCTAGGAAATGACAATAATACCTACCCTTAAAGGGCTGTTTTAGGATTCAGTGAGAAAATGTGTAAAGCGTTTAGTATTTAGTACTTTATACGAAGTAGGCACTCAGTAAATGCTTTGTAGAAAAACAGCAACTTCACGCTATATATGCCAATACTATGGTTTTTATAATTTAATTTATAAGTAGTATGTGTAATATAACTTTAACAAGAGTAAGCATACTTAGTTGAAATTTGAGTGAAAAATTAACCTTTGAGTAAAAACTGTTTCTTTTTTTGCCCCCTCCTTTCCTTTCCAATCTAGGTCCTGAGGGAATCTAACAAATTAGCAGAAATGGAAGAACCACCCTTGCTTCCAGGAGAAAATATTAAAGATATGGGTCTGTAATGGTATTTTTTGTTACATTTCCTTCTCTTTTCTGATTATACAGACTATTCACTACCCTCAATATGCAGAGAACAGGCTCACCGCCCAAGACACCTCCTGTCTGGTGGCACTCATTACTGCCAGCCTGCCTGACATTTAGTGTGTTCTCTAAGCCTAGGGTTGCACTTGTTGATTTTGTTTGTATTTGGACTGCTGGGAAACATGCAAATTGAATTATATTCTGCTACTTCTCTGGTTTGCTTTAGTTTCATTGAAAGTAGGTAGCTTTTTTTTTTTAACTTTTGCTGAATTTTGTGAAATAAAATTTCATTATTCTGAATTACCACAGGAAGATATTAGGTTGCCTAGATAAAAAACATTGAATTCTCATTTTGTTTAATTTTTCTTCAAACACATTTCTCGCTTCTTTCTTTATTTTTTCCTACTCTGAATAAACTCAGATCAGTTTTGGGATGAAAATATTTCATCTCCATTGCAAAGCAAGCTGTTTGCAATGTAGGTGCCTTTCTTTGTCCAGTCTGAAGAACTAAACATTAACTTTTGTGTGGACCAGAATCTGGAAACAAGCATTTAAGCTATTTTTTTTTTTTTGTCCTCATGCTTTTACTTTAAAATACCAATAGCTTTTGAAATAAAGTAATATATTAGGAGAATAAAGTAAATGGTTTCTTAGCCAAAGTAAATACTACTTTTCATTTTATTATCAATTAACATTTTAAAAGGGCTTAATAAATTCTTAATTTTCCCTGGCTAAGTGTCATTTCCTTGTATAAAACTAAGCAAGCCAAAGGGCTTGTTCTTGCTTGCAGTACATTTAGCATGATAGTTGTCTCTTCTTGCTCTTGATTCCTCATCAAATACCTTCCCAGTCTCCCCCACTCCCCCCACTCAGCCTCATATATCCCCTAAGCTCTTGTTCAGCATTGCATATTATATAACAACAATAGTTATCATTATTGAGTGCTTACTGTCTCATTTAATCATCTTCACAACAATCTTCTGAGAAAGTTATTAATCCCATTTAGTAGACGAGGAAACTAAAGCATAGGGAGATTACTTAGGTAGTAAAGTTATAGCTAGCATTGTGACAGTATTTTTTCTCTTCTGAATCTAAAGCACATGCTATTTCTACTTTGACAAATTACCTTATAGAAGACTTTTAATTTACCACTTGATCTTTTTTTTGGCTCATTTTCCTTAAATAGCATGACTTCTTTTGGGACTTCATTCTTGACCCATTTCCATTTTCCCTCCTATGTGTTCTTTTTGATTTACCCTATCTAAATTAGTAGCTTTACCTACTATTTATTTACTAATGATTCCAAAACTTATTTCTAGTGTGAACCTCTGTCCTAATACATATAAATAAATGCCTGCATCTTAGACACATGCCCTTGAATATCATAGTTATCCCTTATACCCAACATCTCCAAACTGAAATCATCACCTTTATCCCCCAAATTACTCCTTTTCTTTTTTACTATTTCCCCCAGTTAATACTAAAAACAATTGTCCATTCACTCAAGGCAGAAATCTGGGAGTCATACTAGACTCTTTTTTTTCTGAACTCTGACTCCCAAATCATTTACCCGATCTAGAAGAGTGAATCTCTAAGAATTTCTTGAATTTAACTTTTCCTCTCAATTTTCATGAGCCCTTGATATCGTCTGTATTGGATTTCAAGTACCTATGAGAAACTTCAAGTGGAGATATCTAGAAGAGATATCTTAGGAGCTTAGGAGAGAGATTAGGGTTAGAAATCCATATTTTGAAATCAGAACATGAATTTTAGTTGAAAAATAAAAGTAGGAAAACGACCCAGAGAGCATATGGAGTGAGAAGAGGGCCAAGAACATAGCTTTGGTAAACATTTTATAGTTACATGGTGAAAGGGGAACCAGGGAGAGAAATGAGGAGTGAAGAGTGTGTGATAGAGTCAGACTATATACTTAACTTTTGAAATAGTTTACTATTCAGTTTACTCTCCCACTTCTGTATATTGGATTAGGTTCTTTTTCTGCATGGAGTGCTGTCTCACCATTCCTACCCATCTAAAGGATACTAACCATTGGGGTACAACTCACATGCTTATGTTCCTTGAACTTTTTCTGATCCCATAGCTGAATGGACTTCCCCTTCTCTATGTTAGAGTATGCTTTCGTGCCTCTCTTTCTGCACAGATTGCATGCTCTCGTGTATTACATTTATTTGGATCTGTTTTATATCCTTATAGATATGTATTCTCAAGGTCATTGTAGTCTACCTCACAGAAACTCATGGATTCTTTCCCTGTAAACTCAGTGAAAATTTGAGAGGATTAGTAAATCTAAGCTCTTTTGGTACCATAGGCAATATTAGTATTGTAAAATTTAGAGGAATACTTAATATATTAAATCAAGTATTCTGCTTCAAAATCATCTGTGTAGGTTTGCTTATTGTGCAAAAAATAAATTTAATATAAAGAACAGGACTAGCATGACCCTGAATATATTAATTCATGTAGAAAAAATGTTTGATTTTTTAGTTGGTCTAGTGTAAATCTGTGGTTTAGATGTTTTTAAAAAGTTAGTGTTAGGAACATCAACAGATGCTCTAGAGAAGTAACAGTCTGAGAGTCTTGTGGCCTGGGCACATCAACAGTGGAGGTAGCCCAGACTGCAGTATTTCGACTTTTAATACAGAAGACAGACCATGCCATGTGCGTGATGTGGTGGAAAGAGATTTGAAATTTTAGTCAGAAGACCTGCATTCAAGTCTTAATCTTGGCAGTTACTGGTTCTGGAACATTAGGCAATTTGTTTATTTCTCTGAGCCCTGGTAGTCTCATCTAAAAATTATAGGTAATTGTAGACCTTATTTTTAAGGGTTGTTATGAAGGTTAAAGTAGGTACTCAGGTGAAAGTGCTTTTTAAACTCTCAAATGCTAGGCCTTTGATGCTGGTTTTTACTGCTGTCATTTGCTCTGTTAAGGTGCCTAATCACAGTCTCCCGTTTACTTGGTACAAACCCTGCTAAGCATAAATTCTCTCTTCAGAGTGACTTAGCTGCCACCAGCCTAAGGAGGAAGGGTAAAGAGGACAGAACAAAGAGCCTAATGATAAAAGTAGCATAGGTATAAACCCTTATATTTGACTAGTACTTATAATTTTGGATGGGTGGAGATGGTGAGACCATTATATACAGAGAACGAACCTAAACTATGTGTATTATTCATGATTTTAGAATAAAGAGGAAGGTGTAACAAAAACATTGGATGAAGGAGAACATATCCTCTAGAGGAATATAGAATAATAAGGTTGATTTTCCTGTGTAAGAACATTGGCTCTGGAAGGAATCCAGAAATTATTTTAGGAATATTGAATAAAGCTTTCCTAGTTGAAGTAAAAATTCATAAGGGCAAGAAAATATGCAAGGCAAGTTTGTGTATCTTTCTGTAATGACAGGTTTATTTAATTTTAAAAGCCTCTCTTTAAATTAAACATGCATTGGAAATAATGATTTAAACAATGTAGCTCATACTTGAACATTCTCAAAGGAATTATTTTGATGATTAGAAATTGTTAGAAGATCACTCTCATTTCAAATTTCATATACAAAGTGGTAAATCCTTCAAAGTGATGAATAAAAAGCAAAGTCAGGAAGTTGTATCCCTTATAAAACATATTTCATGTGCTTAAGTTTTCCCAGAAGCCTCCTGAAAGGTTCTTAGAAATTTGTGCCTTCTTTGGAACAGTGAAGATATTCCTATATATGCTGATTTGCTATAATAATGACATTATGGGATTTATGAATATTTTAAGATAAAAAATTTTACATTGGGCATTACAAAGTTTACCATATTAAGTATTATTTTGAACTGTGATAGCTGAGTTATCTTGCTTAATGTTTTAAAAAGCTGAATGGTGTGTAGATTCATCATTTATCATTTAATAAAACAATGCTTGTGATTATTTCTCTACAAAGTTGAACATCAGTTGCTTGGTCAGGAATATAATACTCTCTTATACTATTATTTTTCTAAGAAATTATATTTCTTATGCACTTCATTTCCCCTACAATATTTTCCCCCATAAATATAATTAGGTCAGAAGTTTCTGGTATTATATATTTCAGGTATTGTATTTTTA
Source organism: Pteropus alecto (assembly GCF_000325575.1). Lineage (NCBI taxonomy): Eukaryota > Metazoa > Chordata > Mammalia > Chiroptera > Pteropodidae > Pteropus > Pteropus alecto. The sequence continues at coordinate 4,079,837 of NW_006432669.1, read as the reverse complement.
GAGGTATGTCGATAGACTAGACTGTGGCCAGAGAAGATCAGCAGATTGGTGAGGTGATCTAGAAGCTATGTTAAGATGAGTGGTGACTGTGATGTGAGACATTTACTGTTGTTAACCACCGTTACCACCACCCCTCCACCCACCACTCCAGCTCTCACACCTATTTTATCCCACAGGGATAGTGGCCATCTTTGTTTCTTTCTGATTTGCCTCAGGATAAGGGATGTCCTCTGCCTCTCTAGTTTTTCCCATTCTTCCTATTTATTCTACATTCTTCCCCCAGATAATTGCATAGTTGGAAGCTTGGATTTGGCTTCTGTATTCTCTTTGAATCACTGGTTCTATGATTTTTGAGCATAAACTTAGATTAGCAATCAGAATTCTATTAAATTTTATTTGTAAAAAGATGAGAGTATGGTTTTTAATACTGCACATTATATAGTAAATTGTGGACTCTTTGCCTTTTCAGCCAAAGATGTAACTTACATATGTCCATTCACTGGTGCTGTACGAGGAACTCTGACTGTCACAAATTACAGGTTATATTTCAAAAGCATGGAACGGGTAAGACTTGTTGGATTAGATTTTTATATGTTCATTTCTGTGCTGTTTGAAGACAACTTTGTTCATTTTTGATCATTTTTATTAAAGTATTTCTAATTAAGATTTTTTTCTCAGCTATAATTATACAGTATCAATTGCTCAGATTTTTTTTTCTTCCTTCCTTTAGGATCCCCCATTTGTTTTAGATGCTTCTCTTGGTGTGATAAGTAGAGTAGAAAAAATTGGTGGTGCTTCTAGTCGAGGTGAAAATTCTTATGGACTAGAAACTGTGTGTAAGGTAAATGTCATAATATGAAGTTTTATTTGATTTGAAAAGTTTTCTTAATGGGGTATATTAGGGCTTGTGTTTGGACTGATTTCCAACGTATCAAATGGATTTCATACTAGAAATGTCATTCTATTAGAAGAAAACAACATTTAGAAGTATTAAAAGGGTAATCTATCATAAATTAGACTTGAATTCTTTTGGATCCAACTTTCACATTCATTATTTCATGTTGAGCCTCATTAAAATACTGAAGTAGGTATGATAGACATTATTACCTTTAATTTCCAAATTAGAAACTTAAGGATCTGAGCAGGTAAGGCATGGCACTTTGTAGTGGAAGAACTGGTTATGATACATTCGTCATTACCTATCTTTTCTAGTTTTCCTAAATTTTCTGCTTCTGAAACAATTGTGAGGAAAACTTGATATTATAGACCTTCCCTGTTTTCTTATCTAACTTGCATTTTTTAAATATATTGATGCTTGAATGAAACTTAGATTTTTACAATTTTAACATTATATCATAAGTGCTTAATACTATGTGCCACTTCTACAGGTCAGTGTTCTCCTTCTTATGGCCCAGTTAACACCTGTGCTCATCTCAATTCTAGATCACCTTTTACTTTTGCTCTTCTGCTCGTGCCAAAAGTAAAAACAACAGTACATGCATAATTTTCAAGATACTTTCTTTTGTTAATCTTAGAAGTTTTGTGAATCTGTTATTAAAGCTAATGACTTAGTAATTTTATTTTTTGCTTTTTCATTGTAATCAGAAGGGCTCTAAGAATGTAATAACTGTTAACCATGTGTCAAGCACATTGTGTCCTGATCATTTTTCTGTAGTGTATATAAATAGAGCACATAAGAGAAAAATAAAGAGGGTGACTTTGAAATCTCAATCATTTTAAGAATAATTTTTTCATGGAACAAGACCATTAAAAAACCTAGACATTTGCATGGCTTCTGCTGTGATCATTTTAGAGAGCTCTGTGGTTAACAGAGTGTTTATGAATATCTCTATTAGTTATAAAGCTATTTCCTGAGGAAAAACAAAGTATTGATTGGCTTAGGTTCCCGCACGTGTTTGTTTTAGAAGATGGTAGACTGGTATCCTAATTTTGGATCAAATTTGTAATAAAATGATTTTTCTTCATGTTGTATAGGTACATTGTAGTGGAGTGTCTCTGTGTTTGGTTTTACAGAATGAGGTATAATAAAGCTATTTTTAATTTTGCCTAGATTGTAACAAATAAAATGAAGTCTTAAAATTATTCTCAATCCCAGTTTTTTTCTTAGTGCTATTAAGATGTCAGTAAACCAGAACATGTCTACATTCAGCCTGAGCTTAGAAAATTGCTTGAGAACAAATAATGAAGGGAACCTTGGTCTTTAGATGGGATTGTAGGGCCTAATGATACCAACCAAACTGTCAGAGTTTATGTGCCGATAGAGGGTTGAAGAACTTGGACATAGCGTAGAAGACCTTTAGGCAGTTTGGTTCTATAAGTCTAGTAGCGGGAGACTTAGAAGATCCAATGAAATTGGGACTGACTGTAGGTAGAAAAACAATGACCAGGCATAATGGGAACAAAGACACTTATGAAATATAACAACAGCTAGTCAGATTTTTAATAGTGCAATTCATAACAGAAAATGGGTTTTCATAGGGAAACAACATATGCCGATAGTGTGTATCAGTCATATTAAGTTTCAGTTACAGTATCTTTAATCTCCAGTGCCTTCTTTCACTGACTTATCTTGAGTATATAAGCAGAGGTAAATTTTCTGTCCTCTGAATTCTGCCTTGTATTAGAGTGCCTTTCGTTTCTCTTATTTCCCTCAATAAGGAGTTGTAATTTCTCTTCCTCCAGGAGATGTCTGATTTATTTTTGTATGCCACATTCACAAATCTTAAAAATTTCATCAGATAGTTCTAAGTTACCTTATTTGTTCACTAAATGAAAAGTGAAAAATGATAGGTGACTTGGATCCTAAATCTTTTCTAGGATATTAGAAATTTACGGTTTGCTCATAAACCTGAGGGGCGAACAAGAAGATCCATATTTGAGAATCTAATGAAATATGCATTTCCTGTCTCTAATAACCTGGTAAGATGGCTCTTATTTTTGAAAAATGTGTATTGATATAAAGAAATTTGTCTAGGATATCTGAATATCTACATTTACGATTCTGCTTTGCCATTTAACCAGATGTATAATTTAAGTTTTAACCTAATCTCTCAGACCAGTTTTGTTAGGTATAACGTGAGGAAGCTGGACTAGCTGCTTTCCGAGGTCCATTCCTGTGCAGTGACATTCTATAATTTCTATACAGGGTGTTTCCATTATGAAAAGCTGTATATGTTCTTAGGATTTGAAATCTTTTTAATTGGGAGCTGACAGTTAAGTCTAGCAATTTAAGAGTGTGGGTGGACAGATACTTAACTGAGTTCCTACAATGTGCTGTTAATAGTGTTAGGCTCCCTCATTTATATTATATAATCTAACTTCCACAGTATCCCTATGGATACTATTTTAAAGGTGAAACCATGAGCAGGTAAGTAACTCAAGGACATAGCTAGTAGGGAGTAAAATTTGGAATCAATACCCTAGTTTGATTTTCATTGTAGTTATTCTGCCATTCTGTCTACATAAATCAAATTTTTGGTATATAAATTGCATGCCAAAAAGTAAAAAGTTTATTCAGTGTGTTTTAGAAAATATAGCATAAACTTCAAAGCTGTTTAACTTATGATATCTGCAATGTCAAACTAATTATATCAAAAGGTATCTTTTTTATGTAACTGTTTCATTATTTAGAAGGAGACCTAAAACAGCTACCAAAGATATCTGAAGGAAATATGGTGACATGTTAGCCTTTAATAAATCTTGAGAATGAGCCTCTGAGCTTTTCTATATGTTTGAGAAATATGAAAAAACAATAAGTTTTCAAAATGATAAAACAAAATAAAACAACAATATAAAACAGGGACACCAATACAAAATGTCTTGGCAGATAAGTAAGTAAAAACTGTGGATATAATAAGGATACGTTTCTGATTCATTACCTCCTAAAATGTCTTTTTAGCTATTAATTCTGTATACTGTTTTTTTATAGCCCCTTTTTGCTTTTGAATACAAAGAAGTATTCCCTGAAAATGGGTGGAAGCTATATGATCCTCTTTTAGAGTATAGGAGGCAGGTATGTACTTTTTTCTTTCAATTTTAATATTCAAGTATTCTTTACAACAAAAATTTATTGGTAGAAGTAAACAGCTTTATATAGTTCTGTGGTTTTTGTTATTTTTTTCATGATGTTAAGCCTGATTTTTTGGCTGCCTTTTAGTTTCTTTAAACTGCTTTTCAGACTATGCCGATGATCTTTTATTAATATTTGCTTATCTAAGAGTTTATAAGTAAATATTTAATAATTTTTAAAATAAATATAAATGGTAAATACATTTATATATTAATATATATTTTAATAATGTCATTCAACATTAGTCACATTTTTCTCTTTTGGGCATCCTATAATTTAATTTCGGAAAAAATTTCAATAGTTCTGTTTATAACTTAGCTCTATATAAAATTATGAAAGTTTTACATCTTCACAGAAGATTCACTTCTACATAAAATGTTAACTCAAATCTGTTAATATATAAAACAGGTAATATAGCATGACGAAGGTGGGTTGATTTAATATTAGAAAACCTATTAATGTGATTTAATTCACCACAGTAAAAGAGTAAAGGAGAATTCAGTCTCGAAATCTGTGTTATAGCATATCATTCTTCCTATTCTTCCTCAGTACACTAGTTCCCAAAGAGTCCCTATACTACAATACTTAAACTCTACCTAAAGTTAGTCTTTATTTTTAACTTTACACATGTTCACTGTGATTTCCTAAGAATTTAAGTTTAGACACATTGATTGTTTCTTGGTAATCATTAGATTTGATATCCAAATTATTCTAGAATGCAGATATGAAAATCATTAGCTATGATTTTTATATTTAGATTTCAAATACTTCATTTTAATTATAAAACTTTAAATTTACTTAGGTTTGTTTCACAAAACCAGGAAGAATAAAAAACCACCATTAGAGAACTAAAGATATCTAAATGGTTTGAAACTGAGTTTCTGTTCAATCACATGGGTCAAGTAAAATTTTAAATTCCTCAGTTATAAAACCATCAGCTGGCAAAATATGAAGCACAATACAAAATAAATGGATCAACTAAAAACCAAGAGTCTACAAGTGACATTGCAAGATTTTTGCTAACCCAAAAATCCAGTGTCAAAATTAGGTGGGAAAACAATCAGAAAATCTAACAAGTGTCTTTAGAATTGTGAGAAAGGGACTATTCTTTGGGAATCTGGGCAAAAATTGCTATCTGTTCTAGTAGCATTCAACATAGAACTTTGGAAAGTAGATAACTGTCCAAAGAAAAGAAATAATTATTAAAAAGAAAAAAGTTAAAGGGTAAATAAACAACTATACACATACAGAGAGAATTATGAGATTAGGAAATATGGTAGTCAGAATAGAGCATTGAACTTTACATTAAATGATATGGATATCTTATGGTCTTTGACTTATAATTTGTTGACTTTTCTTACAGTTAAGGCATTTTATTTGTTTTTGACTCTACCAAGCTAAAGTCTAGTAGAGAAGATGCTGTATTTTTTGTAGTTAGAAAACTCAGAGTTTTTATTTTTATTTTTAAAACATTTTAAATGCCAGTTTATTAATTTTTTTCATACTATATATCCATAATTTTTTTTAACATTTTATTTTTTTTACTTTCTCCTTCCCCCTCCCCTCCCTTCTGGTAACTACAAGTCCATTGTCCATGTCCATAAGTCTCTGTTTGTTTGTCCTGTTCATTTGTTGCTTTTAAGTTTATATAGCCCACATGTGTGATATCAGGTGATTTTCAGCCTTTTCTGTTTGGCTTGTTTCGCTTAGTATGATTATTTCAAAGTCACGTTGTTGCAAATGGCAGTATTTCATCTCTTCTTATGGCTGAGTAATCCATTGTATATATGTACCACAGCTTCGTTAGCCAATCATCTATCGTAGGACACTTCAGTTGCTTCCAGGTGAATAATGCCACTGTGAATAATGCTGTGAATAATGCTGCTATGAACATTGGTGTGCAAATATCTTTTCAAATATAAGTTTTCAAGTCTTTGGGGTAAATACTCAATAGAGAGATTGCTGGATCATATGGTAGGTCAATTCTTAGTTTTTTGAGGAACCTCCACACCGCTTTTCATAGTGGCCGTACCAATTTGCAGTCCCACCAGCAGTGTCTGAGGGTTCCTATTTCTCCACATCCTCTCCAACATTTGTTATTACTTGTCTTGTTGGTTATAGCCATTCTAACAGGTGTGAGATGGTATCTTATTGTGGTTTTGATTTGCATTTCCCTAATAGCTAGCCATGTTGAGCATCTTTTCATGTATTTGTTGGCCATTTGTATGTCCTCTAGGGAGAAGTGCCTGTTCGGGTCCTCTGCCCATTTTTTGATTGGATTGTTTGTTTGTTTGTTGTTATTGAATCATATGAAAAACTCAGGGTTTTTTAAAAAATATTTTTTAAGCTTATTATGGAGGAAAATGGAGATCATCTCAATATAAGTCTTAAGACTAGAGATAAAGCAGCAGAGTATTCCTTTTTTTTTTAATTGAAAAAAATTGGAAGTGGTAATACTTGCACTCTGTGTAAAATTGAAAAGATATGAGGCGTATATTGAAATGTAGGTATTTCTTCTAGGCCAGCCATGTCCCCCAAGCCTCCCATTTCCTTTCTCTTTTAGGAAATATTGTTACTGGTTACCTATATATCCTTTCAGAGATTTTATTCCCACAAAGCTTGTGTGTGTTTTGAACAGATGATAGCATACTATGCATACAGTTTTGTACCTTTTAAATTGTGTGTGTATATGTGTAAAGAGGCTGCTGGCACAGTGCCTGCACATAGCAGATGCTCAATAAATGTATATATGTATATTACTATAATTTGTTTTCTTTTGATTCTGTCTTTTTCTGTGGTATGACTTGTCAGGGGTCATAAAAATTTTAAAATATATATTCATATAATGGTTTTATTTTCTCTAGTATGAAGGTTGAAAAATATTTGTGTCTTACTAGATAATTTTATATGTCAAGTAGTATACTAGTTATACATACAGCAAATATTGAAGGACCAATGAGAACTTTATAATTGATGTGTTATTAAAAAAATATTTTAAGTATTTCTCTTCTCTTTTTGGCTTTGCCTTCTGTTACTCCCTTGTAATATGTTTTATATTAGCAATATTTAATTAGTACTATAATTCACTTTAGGTATGTAAGTGATAAAAAATATATATAGCATTTTGGTGGACACTTGGTGCCTGCCCTGTGAAATTTCTTTGTATGCATGGCACAAACTCAAACATCCAATGAAACTGAATGAGACTGTTCTTTTTAAAGACAGGAAATATTTGTGATCTTGCTGTTTCCTTCCTTCCTCCTGGATCTGTAGCACAGACCTTGCACTTGATCAATATTTAATAATGTAATAAATATTAACAAAATTGAATGCCACAAAGAACACAGATCTCTATGTTGGAATGTCTCATTCAAATAGCCTGGTCACCAAAGGCAGACAATAACTATCCCAACAACTTAAAAGATGGATAGTAGAGATGACAGAAGCTGAATAGGATGCCTTCTATTCTGATGTCTTGTAATATTTTAGTTAGGTAGTACTTTGTGTTGTTTTATTTCACATACAGGGAATTCCAAATGAAAGCTGGAGAATAACAAAGATAAATGAACGATATGAGCTTTGTGATACATACCCTGCCCTCTTGGTTGTACCAGCAAATATTCCTGATGAAGAATTAAAGAGAGTGGCATCCTTCAGATCAAGGGGCCGTATCCCAGTAAGTATGAAGCTTTGATGAGACTTCATAAATGCTTTTATACTCTACATAATGCTGAGAGTAATGAATGGGAGAATGGATGCAGGATAAAAATAGCTATAGCATCAGGTTTTTATGGGGATATTAGAGAATGTGTTACTTAAAAAAATTAAAACTAGGGGCAAGACTTAGATTTCTAGAGAGTTTCACATGGGTATTAGAGAAGTCCACAGAATTGCATGATTCTTAACTGGTTCTGTGTATTATGCACTATTTCTTTATCTTACTATACATTCTTTAGTCATGGTGATAAGTGCTTTTTCCTTTAAATCCTAGAAAGAAAATTTTACAAAGCTGTGATAAATCACTGTGTTCTAGAAAGATCCACTCAAATATATTTAGGTACAAAATTCATAGATTCTGAAGACTTTATAGTTGGGCACTTTTGTTGATAATAGTAATAATAAAACATTAAAAGTGGGGCTTACTTATCCACTTTTAATGTATTTTTTTTCTAGAGACAACACTTCCCTATAATCAGTGACTTTTATAGATCAATATCTGATTAAAGAATTAGACCAAGTTTTCATGTGCCAGAGTTGGCTAGAAAAAAAGATGATATTTCATAGCAGCCTCATATATTCTTTCATGGCTAGACTTTGAATCCAATAAGAAAGCAGAGTTTTATAGAGTACTGTTTCTGAGAAGAATTATAAACAGAAGTATATAAAGGGTATGTCACCATCCCCTCCCCACTTGAGGTTTTATCATGGATTCATCCTGAAAGTCAAGCCACAATCACTCGATGTAGCCAGCCCATGGTAGGAGTGAGTGGGAAGAGAAGCAAAGAAGATGAAAAATACCTTCAAGCCATCATGGATTCCAATGCCCAGTCTCATAAAATTTTTATATTTGATGCCCGGCCAAGTGTTAATGCCGTTGCCAATAAGGTAAGATTGTCTTTCAATAATTATGATAACAGTTTCATGAATCAGTTGGTTTGGTGGGAGCCATAGTGTAGTAGAAGTCAAGCTTTCCAGTGATAAAGATATAGATTCTAATCCTGGCTTTCCTGCTTGGTGATATGACTTAGTTGTTTAATCTTTTTAGACCTTAATTGCTCATTTGTAAAATGAGAATAGTAATAGCTAACAGAGTTGCTTGCGGGTAAAAATCATCTAGTAAAAAATAATGCATAACCCTGTGCTTACATAATAAATAGGTGTTCAGCAGTTATTAGTTTCTCCCTTCTTCAAACTTGACAACTAACTGAGCTTATACAAAGTCTGCACTGCACTGCCGTAGCCTGAAGCAGTGTTCTCAGTGACCAGTGGTGCCCTCTTCTGACAGCCCTTCACCTATACAGGTTATTCAGACTGAAGACTTGGAGTATCTTAGCTGGAGCAGTAGTCCTGATTTCTGCTGTAGAATAAATACTTGCATTGTGGAAATAGAAATTCTGGTCCAGTTGACAAAATCTACCAGAGGAGATACAATTCAGCTTTTAAAAATTATCTCCTTTTTTAACCCTGAATAAGCAATGTGTATATGTATTATAGAAGAATTAGCTAATGCAGAGAAGCAAAAAGAAGAAAATATTTCAAAACACTCTTAAACCTGTAACTAAGAAACATCATTAAACCTTGGTTATACTTTCCATATATATGTGTATATGCATGCAGACATGTATTTGAAAAAGAATGCAATCGTTGTAACTTTTTTAAAAAATTAACTCTATGCCAATAAACATTCACCTATAACATTATTTTAATGGTATAATAATAATAATACCAACTGTTGTTGGATATTTAGTTTATTTCTGTTTTTTTTTGCTATTATTAACAATGATGGGGATGATCATCTTTTTAATGAAATTGTGGAGGATGTATCTAATTACTTCCATCCTGTCTATTACATTTTGAGGGGATTGTGAGTTCCAGTTATTCTCTATTAAACTGTAAATATTCCTTCATAAAAGAGCAATGAAATAATATGTATGAGAAGCCCGTAGTCCAGGACTGGCATATATTTTTCCAGTAATTGCTTGTTTCCCTCCCTAAACTTTATGCCATGAATTAGTAGGAATAAGATTTAGGATATTTTCTAGGCTGAGAAAAGGAGAGAGAAATATAAGGCAGAAAAAGAGGTAGGGCAAAATGTTATATTCCTCATCTTATTTTTTAAAATTATTTTCATGTATATTTCACTATAGAAATCTCCCCTTTTTTAGGACTGAAATATTTTTTTTATTGGGACTTTTTTTTATCACAAGATATGTAGTAGACAGTATAAAAACTAGGAAGGCATAGAAAGGAGATAAAAATCACCTATGATTACTAATATTTTGATATAGTTTCCTTCACTATTTTTTCTGTGCATTTAAGCATTAGTTATTTTGTTTCATTGTTTTTTTCCCTTAACATCATAAGAATTATTTCTTTTAATGGAATATTCTTGAAAAATAATAGTATTTATTATGTAGCTGTATCATTCATTGAATCATTTTTCTAATGTCGGACGTTTAAATAGTATTTTAAATGTAGCCAAAATAGATATCTTTTGTTGACATCTTTGATTATTTCCTTAAAATAGTTTACTAGATATACAATTACTATATCAAAATTTAAAATATGCATATTTTAAAAAATTTTATTGCATGTTACAGATAGTTTTCAGAAAGGTTGCTTCACTTTACCAGCCTGATGCCTTCCACCAGTTTTATTGAGATATAATTGACATTTAACATTGTTTAAGGTATACAACATAATGATTTCATATATGTATATATATTGAAATGATTACCACAATAAGTCTAGTTAACATCTATTACCTCATGTAGTTACAAATATTTTTTCCTTGTGATGAGAACTTTTAAGGTCTACTGCCTTAGCAACTTTCAAATACGCAATAGAATGTTATTAACTCTAGTCACCATGCTGTACATTAGATCTCCAGAATTTATTAATCTTATAACTGGAAGTTTTACCTTTTGACTACCTTTGCCCGATTCTCCCACTTGCCTCCCTTTTTTAATTTTCAGAAGTGTTCCAACAAATATTTTTTACCTGCGTAGTAAGAACATTTTTATAGCTTAATTGATATGAATATGACAGATGATCTTGCAGCCATGTCTCAATTAAGTTCTTCTTTCCAGCCATAGCTTATTTTGATCACCAAATATTTCTCATTCTGTTCTGTAGATGCAGGTTTAAGTTTTTGAGGATAGTGATAGTAATATGCCATAGTATTTTGTGCTTTTATACTTATTCTTTTTATTTTAAAATAATAATATGCTTAAAATAAAAACAAAGTCATGATTGCAAAGCATTTAAAAAATATAAATAGTAAACTGATGTGAAGAGGAAGGGAGGTGAAACAACATGGGCCAGTGGTAAACTAAATAGATATATTCTTGCACATGGAGCTTACTAGTCCGGCGATTTTAGTCTTCTGTAAGAAATTGTTTGGGTAGGACTTGAAATATGGGTGGGGAAATTTAGTGCTTTAAATATAAAGTACCTTCATATATGTTATCACATTTAATTTTTATAATAGCCACTACATAAGGAAGTCAGTGTGAGTGTATATTCCTGTTTTATGAAGAAAAACATGTGGTAGAGAATGGTTAAGTTGCCCTGAGCCATCTTCATTTTTCCATGAGTTTTCTGATTCCTAGTAAAAAGTGTCATCTTTCATGCTATTGGATAGTTTATGGCATTTTTTCATGGATGTCAGCATACAGTGGATGTGCATTCATTTATGATTTCTTGTGATATGTTTTCCAGGCAAAGGGTGGAGGCTATGAAAGTGAAGATGCCTATCAAAATGCAGAACTAGTTTTTCTAGATATCCACAATATTCACGTTATGAGAGAATCATTACGAAAACTTAAGGAGATTGTGTACCCCAACATTGAAGAGACCCACTGGTTGTCTAACTTGGAATCTACTCACTGGCTAGAACATATTAAGGTGGGTATATGTTACTATTTCCTATACTATTGTAGAATATCAGATAAGGACTTTCTTTGTCCCTTTGTCTATATTGGCTTTTACAGTTGAAATCAAGATGAAGGCAGCTTTCTGAACAGTGAAAAATTGATAACCACTTTGATAATTAGAAGTACTTCTAAGTTTTGGTGCTTGAATGAATTAGTTTTCTATATTGTACATTTTGTACTTCTTTCCCACCCTTTCCCATCCTGTCTGAATTCTACCTGTTCTTCAGTTCTGAGTTCATATTTCATTTATTCTATGCAGCCTTCCCAGATTGCATCCATTTCCATTTTCTCTGAAGTTTTCACTTTTTCTTTCCATTTAATCTGGTACTACCTTGCACTTAGTTATTTTTGTGTATCAAACAACGTGTATTGCTGATTCATGGAGACAAGGGCTAGATAAATCATAAATCATGTTTCTTTTTATCCCCTCAGGAGTTAGGACAGCACTATCTGAATAATAGGCACCCAATAAATATGTGTTGCATGACTTGTGACGTAGAAACCATTCTGGTCGGGGAGATGAAGTGAAGTAGTTGAATGCTAAATGATTTGGAGACTACCATGTGAACACTAATTTGCCTAACATGGTAATATAGTGTTTGAAGCACCAAATGTTATTTCAGTTAATATAGTTACATATATTCTCAGATATGGTCTGAATTTCAGTAACATAGCTTACCAAAATACGGACTTCTATAACCTAACATATATTAATACTATGAAATAAAGGAAAATGAAATTTTTATGTTAAGGAGGAACAGACGTGTAGTCACATTAAAATCTCTAAAATTCAGATAAAATTGAAAAGGCCAAATTGACCTAATGAGAATTACAGACTATTTGTACTGTTCTCTTCTAGAAGCCTAGAAGTTTGAATGTAGCAAAGTGTGAACAGTTCTCAAATGCGTGTTCATGTGGCCCATCTATTACATGAAATGTAAATAGAAAACCTTAAGACTTGATTTGGAACTAACATAAATCGTAGCACTCACTTCTGTAAATTCCAGGTCATTTCACTAGCAGGTACAACGTTCTCTCCAAAAGCCTGGTTATAACAAAAACAAGTTTCCTTAGAGGTACAAGAGGTACAGCTGTGCCAGGACTACCTTTTTTTCCCCCCCTCCCCACCCTCCTCACACCTGCAAGGCTTACCCACTGACTTTCTTCAGATCTCTGCTCGCATATCACTTTCCCAGAAGCCTTTCTCAACCATTCCATACAAAATAACAGTTCTGTCAGCACCCCCTAGACCTGTATGCTTTTTCACTCACTGCCCTCTGACATGGTATACACTTTATTTATTTGCATCTGGCTGGCCTCCTCTGCCAGAATGTAGACTTCATTAAGCTAGTACTTTGTTTTGTTCACATTCTGTCTCTAGCACCTAGAGCAGTGCCTGCCACATAGTAAGGGGCTCCATAAATGTTTATTTTGTAAATGAATAAATGAATTAAAATGTTCTCCATTTTGGAGAACTCTTCCTGGTCAGTCTTAACTTTCCCATTTTTCTAATCCTTTGGGTCAATGATATGTAAGTCTGGATTTGGTAGAAGTTGTTTAAAATAGTAAGATAGGATTAGTGGAGAATGAGGCCCAGGCACTTTTGAAAAAAAATGCTCACAGACAGTGTGCATAGTCCAGATAGAGATTGTTTCAGAGTACCCCATTTCCCGATTATGCCTACAGTTATGATCAAAAGAGGGTTATGACCTAGCTAGTAAATCTGTTGTCTTTCATTCTGATCTAGGTGGAACCATATTGTTCTTTAAATATGATCTGGTCAATGCAGAGAATAGGGCTGTATTGTCATTTTCAACGGATACTATACTTTTGTTTCTTTTTTGGTTACATCTAATTCTGTTTAGTTTTAACTCAAGATCAACTTAAGAAAAGGTAAATTATTTTAGATACCAGTTAAATTGACATGGTTATATATTGATCTGATGAGAATTTTTTAATCCTCCTGATACAGAAAAGTAGCTTACTTTAAAGTATTACACTCTGCTTTCTTGTATGCTGTGATATATATAAAAATAGTAAAATAAATGCTGTGGAAGCTATAGAGTACTTTAAAAGAGATCAGTTTATGGTTTTCATACCTATTCAAATTTAGTTAAGTATTGCTTTAATAGATAAGGCCTCAGCTGGGTTATTTTTATTTAAATGGGTGATGTTAGAATATTTGAAGATTCTTAGAAATAGATCATTTTAGAACTTAATCCTTTTTTTCCTCTTATTCATACTCTTGGTTTAAAACCCAAATGTACTTTTCATTTGGATGTTTCATTGTATAGATTAATAGGAGTCTGCATTTATGAGGTTTTTCTACCATTAAAAAAATTTAGGAAGGGACTGATGTTTTTTTCTCCATGTTATTGAGATAATCATCCCTAACAAAGTTCTCTGAGTAAACTTTGAAGAAGGAAGCATTTAATTTTTTAAAATTTAATGGAAAAAAAAAATTTGCAGCTTATTCTTGCAGGGGCTCTTAGGATCGCTGACAAAGTAGAGTCAGGAAAGACGTCTGTGGTGGTACACTGCAGTGATGGCTGGGACCGCACAGCTCAGCTGTCTTCCCTTGCCATGCTCATGTTGGATGGATACTATCGAACTGTCCGAGGATTTGAAGTCCTTGTGGAAAAAGAATGGCTGAGCTTTGGACATCGATTTCAGCTTGTAAGTGAAGACCTGAACTCAGTGTACTTGCATCTCACATAAGGCGTGTGAAAATAATGCCTTTTATTCATTAGATATTCATCTAAAATTGATCATTTATTCTAGTGGGGTAAACGTCTCAAGAGAACTTTGTTTTGGAAAGCATTAGACTATCCTGTCACAGCTTTGCAGTCTGGAGCCAGGGCTACTAGCTATTTGTCAGGCATCTATCTGACCCAGTCTCTTCTGTGATTGCTACCAGGAAACATCAGATATCATTCCATGATTTCTACAGGTGTCTCCACCGGTAAATGACAGTTCAGATTAGCATAAATGGTTATGGAATTACAAGGCACTCCAGCTTCTCCTGTAGACTTAAAATAAGACAAGAATGGCTTAATTATTCTTAAAGTAGCCCTATAAACTAGTATTGCTCACACAGGATCAGGGTCTTAAAAAGAAGAAAACAGCCTGGGACTAAAATAACAGAAAAAATTAAAATTAAAATTTGACTCACAGTTGGGAAATAAAACAACTTTTTTATCTTCCTTTTTAAAGTATTGACACTGTAATGGCCATATGTATGGACAGTGTTGCAGTTTTATGGAAATGACATTTTGTGCTCTCTGTATATTTCAGAATGTATGTTGATGATGGTGGTGGTATCAAATCGAAGACTGTGAAAGACCTCAGAGTCCAGGCATTCACTGATGAATGTCTTCTATTGTGTCCCCAAAATGACTTTAGTTTCTTTAGTAACACCTCCAGCAATAAGCAGTAAATTGCTTCCTGGAACTATCTAGTGTCACTTCAGAAAGTCTACCTACTAGAAACTTCTTCCTCACAGTAAACTAAAATTTGCTTCCCATTTTCCTGCTTTCCCTTTAGAGACAGAAAGAACAAAATGACTACTTATCCATATAAGATAGCCCTTTAGATATTTGAAAGTAGCTGTCTGCCCATGTAATTTATAATCTTCAGTTCTTCTGGCTGACCATCCATTTTCTTTAGTCTTTTCTCATTCTAATCCCCTCACCATCCCAGATGTCCTCTGGACGTTGGTCATGGCTTTTCTACAAGTGGGTGTACAGAGCTAATTACAGTTTTTAAAATAGAGGAGTGGGATTATTACGTCTCTTTTAAAGGATGCTACTCTTTCACATTTGCTTTTTTGTTAAATCATCCTTTGGATCATGTAGCTTTTAATTAAGTAAACATTCAAGTAGTTTTTAGTTATGATACTAAATTTAGTATATGCTAAATGCTAAATTTGGAATCAGAAAACTTGATTCTCATCTATTGCCCATCTGTGTTGGTTGTAATCATAGAATTAGAATGAAGAGTAGGAATATTTTCCCAGGAAGGAGGAGCAGGGTAAGCAAATGTCTAGGTGGGATTGAGCATGGCGAGAGTTAGAGTTGAGGGAGAGAGAGGTTTAGAGAATCTTGGAATGGGGAGGTAGAGTGTCAGAGCCCTTGAAGCCACTGAGAGTGTGGTTCCTAGATTAGCTGAAAAACGTTTTGCCCAGATGCTGTCTTTAATGTTAACCTTTAGTATCCAGTAGTTACCAGGGTATGTGAGTAGTATTTATAAATAATTTGAAAGAAACAGACATTTAAAGGTAGTCTGTGCTTTTGAACTTGAACTGTTAAATAAAAGTGGGCATCTGGAGTATCTATTCAGATGGCTCACATTTTTCAATTCTCTATAAAATGTACTTATCATGAAAAGACCGTTAAAAAAAAGCCCAAACTCTTACTTCAAAGGATAAAGATTTAGCCAAAACTGCACATGTTCATATAAATGTGATCAAAATCATAAACATTTCAGACTGTTTAAAGATGCTATGGATTCCTAAGTTGCTAATTCTGGTTACCTACTTCATTTCCTAAGTTGCTAATTCTGGTTACCTACTCCATTTTTTTTTTTTTTTTTATCCCTAGTTATATGAAAGCAGAATTTGTCAATTAAGGACATCTGGTCAAGAGGATATGCTCATATAATTAATGTAGGATAGTGATTCTCAAACTTTTTGATTTCAGGACTTCTTTCCATTTTTGACAATTATTTGTGATCGCAGAGAACTTTGTTTACATGGTTTATATATCAATATTTATCATATTAGAAATTAAAATTAAAACATTTTAAAGTATTCATTAAAAAAATAAATCTATTTTTCTTAGTCCATTTGGGCTGTTATAACAATCCCACAGAATGAGTGGCTTATAAAAGAACAGAAATTTATTTCTCACAGTTTTGAAGGCTGGAAGTCCAAGGTCAGGATGCCAGCATAGTTAGGTTCTGGTGAAGGCCCTCTTCTGGGTTGTAGATTGCTGACTTCTCACTGGTGGAAGGAGGCTAGGGAGCTCTGTGGGGTCTCTCTTGCTAAGAGCACAGACCCCATTCATGAGGGTTCCACTCTCATGACCTCGGTAGCTCCCAAAGACGACTCCTTATGTCATCACATTAGGAGTTCAACATAGGAATTTTGAAGGAGGGGGACACAAACATTCAGACCATCGTACTGTTATTATATATTAACATAACATATTAAAGAAAACTATATTTTCTAAAACAAAGTTTTCATGAGAAGAGTGACATTGTTCTACATTTGGTGGGGGGAGCATTTCATATCTACTTCTTCATTACATCTGCTGCAATATGTTCTGTTAAAGTATACGAGGTTAAAGTATACGAGGAAAATCTGACCATGCACAGATTGAAAAGCAAAGAGTACTTTAATAGCAAAATTTAACTACTAATTGCAGTTTGATTCCAGTGCCTTGCTTCATTTCTCCTAAGGTACCAAAAGTTTATCCTTCATCACTTCTGCACCATTAGTGCAAATGGCAATGCACTGAAAAAGGCAAATACTATTTTAACATTATGAAAATAGTTTTGACCTCACAGCCCTCCTCCCCCACCAAGTCTATGGCCTGTAAGTTTAGAATCACTGCTTTAGGGTACCGAGAAGGGGTCTGTTTTGGTCATCTGAGGCAAAGGTCCTCAGAGGAGGAAAAAACTGAGAAAAAACTGGGTGAGTGCATGCTTGGAGGGCAGAAGTCAAGCATTTTTTTTTTTTAAAGGTTTACAAAGATTTGTGCTAATATGATTCTTCTTGATGAAGACAGACTGGAGCTGAGATGCAACAGGTCCCTTTCATGTACTGACCAAGGTGTTAAAGGAGAAGGGTGCTTCCAGAGGATGTTGTACGAGTAATTTAACATTCAGGGGAAGATGAGCTTTCCAGGAGAAAAATGTGGGCTCTGGAGGTCTGACTGCTCCTGTCTTCCATTATCAACCTTTTAGGATCTGGGTTTCATTTATTAAACAAAGTTGTAATTCTTATTACATGCATCTCATGTTAAAAAATAATTTAGCACCTTGTGCATCAAAATGTTAATAGAAATTTCATAGGTAGGGTTATGGGTGATTCTGTTTTCTTTGTTCTTTTAAAAGAATTTTCTGATTTTTTTTTTAACAATGAGCGAATATTTTATTGGAAGATAAAATTATTTCCATTAAAAAATGAAAACTCTAAAGCTTATCTATTATTTCCCTTTCTTTGCTTCAGAGACTTGGCCATGGAGATAAGAACCATGCAGATGCAGACAGATCGCCTGTTTTTCTTCAGTTTATTGACTGTGTCTGGCAAATGACAAAACAGGTAACTTATATATCTATTCTTGCATCTCTCTTTTAAGCCATCCTGTCAGAGTTGGGATTTTGGTCACTGATTAGCCTACATTCTATGTAAAATTCTTGTAAGGTTTTAGGTAATAGAACTATTACCTAATTATCACATTATTAAGTAAACTAAAGGACATTGTTTGGAAGTAATGTTAAACATCTGACAATTTGATTCCCTTAGCATTTCAATGAGCACTGATAATAACCCAACAGATTTCCTCTGCTGTTTTGGACAAGCAGTTAAATAATAGCTGTATATTCACCCAGCTAATCTGTATATTGCTGAAGAGGTAAAGAAATGAAGAAATAGGCTAAGTAACTCAAGCAAAATAAAATCCCATTTTAAGTAATTTAATGAAAAAATGAGATATGTAATAGATTCAGTTCTCTTCCCACCCCCCCCCCCCCCCGCCTTAGGTATGGAGAGATTATATTTTTTAGATCTTCTTACCAAATTTCTTAAAAACTGATGTGAAATATTAGTGTAAATGGATTTAGTCTTCTGGACTGATACCAGAGAATGAAAAATACCTGGTTTATTATTATGGGATCACGTGACTAGGCAAGGGGTTGGTGTCTTAAAAACAGTTAAATCAAGAAAAAGCATCCTAAAACCCAAAAGTTGGATATAGCTCATTGGTACATCATTTATTTACCCAAGGATTTATCAGACCTGAAACAACTGAAGGCCCGATTTGTTTTTAGTCAGACTGCCTGCCACGTGACTATAAGGCAGGGCAACTGCTGGCTTTGCTTCACTTTAGGGTCACATTTTAGCTTTGAGAAATACTATTTAATTTATTGAAAGAAAACAAATGGTGATCTTCAGGTGAAATTTATCAATTTTTCTGTATATTGGATAGTTTGTTTTTTCTCCCATAAGCATTTCAGTTTGGGTAGATTGTTTTGAAACCTGCTGGGTTAAATGAAGCATTGTAGTCGATATAACTATAGTATGATGAGGCTGGTATTTTCATACATATGCTACAAATGTATATACAATTTATTTTTCTATATGTTAGGCCCTTGGTTTGTTGGGGGGAGGGGAGATGCTATATATATATTTTAATGTTTACTACTACTTGGAGTTGGTTTGATTTTTTCCTTTGGAATTGTCTTTGAGGTAGTACATTAGCTATGCAAATTATTGCCAATTCCTGTTTTAGGTATTTGACCCAAAACAATAGGACCCACTTTTGACCATTACCATATTCTATTTTTAAATAACATTTGACGATTGGCAAAAATCCAGTATGCCCTATCTAAAAGACTAGAAAAGTTGTTTGAAACCATAGCATGATTGATAGTTATGGCTACTGCTTTCCAGGGGGAATAACTTGAAGGGGGCAACATGTGTGAATGTATTAGTTCTGGTATATTTGTTAGAAAAAAATCAATCACATTTACTAGCTGTTTGCATAACAGAGTATATGATACACTTCTTCTTTAGTAATTGTGTTAACTTTTTATAGGCTACATTTCTAAAATCAGTTTAACTCCAGTTTTGAGCTTGTTACTAAATAGAAAATCCGTTTAATCTTATGTTTTTTAGAACTTAAAATACATTATAGTGATGTCTTTATTTTAGACATCTAGTTGTTTTTCTGTATATTTTCTTGCCGAACATAAAATATGTTAGTCACAATGTTTATTGACAGTCATCAATTTTACAAATAATTGAATGTTTGTGCAGAGACTTAAATAGCACATTTGCCAAAATGGGACTAATTAGGTTGCAATTAGCCAGATTCCTCTTCTCCTACCGTCATCTTCATCCCCTCCCTCTTGAAATCAGAAAGCAGTTGATGAAGGGCGCTTCAGATTTTAAAAGCAATACCAGTAGTTAATGGTCTGCTATTTTAGTTTTGTTGTGAGGACATGCCCACTGATTAAGTTGTCTTCTCATAACTGAGCTGTTTTGCCAGGATGATGAAAAACTAATCACAGGCTCAGCTCTTTTGGATTGCTGTTTAATGAGGCACGGTGCATTCATGGTTGGTTAATAAATAAGGCTGTTAAGAGTATGTAACAATACAGGAGATGGGACTTATTTTGTGAATGAATAAATGGGATTTGACAAAGTTTCTCACAGTTAATTGGCTTTTTGTTGGCATGTGCTTGATCACTCGCTTCATTGAACTTCACAGCCACAAAAATTATCCAAGGCATGGTAGTTATTCTTCCTTGTTTGAGAAATTTGCTACATTACCTTATTGCTTCCTAAAATTTAGGCAATTTCAAGGTAAAGTTGTTTTCAGCCCTCTCCCTTTTGCTTGCAGTTGATGCTGTTGCACGCGCGCGCGTGTGTGTATTTCCTAAAAATAAAGCTATGTTGTTGAAAACTTAAAGAAAAATCTTAACTATGTTGTTTACGGTTGGTCATTTTTGGCAGAGAATGACCGGAGTTGCCATAATTGCCCAGGTCAAAATTCATCAGCCAGAGAGTTTAGGACTAACAGGCAGGGTATACAGAAATATCAAGGTCAGACCATTCAAACTCTTGCTGCATAAGAGTTTGAAAAGGAGATTTTAGAAGAAGCTGTCTTAGAAAAGTGGTAAAATGATCTTAGAACAGAAAACCAAACAGATAATGCCATAATAGCTTAGAAATATGTAGTTTTGAATATTGTTTACCTAATTTAAGAAGTATTCCAAAGAATCTACCCAGAAACAGGGACGAGTATGGTTGAAAAAATGTCTTAATTTTATGTTTGTGGTGTTTGATTTGCAGTTTCCTACAGCATTTGAGTTCAATGAATATTTTCTCATTACCATTTTGGATCACCTATATAGCTGTTTATTTGGAACATTCCTCTGTAACAGTGAACAGCAGAGAGGAAAAGAGGTAAAATACGAGCCCCCTACCACCTCTATGCATCTATCCCCAATATGTACTTTACTAAAATTCATTTTGTGATGTATTTCAACTGAACAGTCCTTCTTTTGCATGATTTCTTTGGCCGTATTTTATTTTATATGCTGTAATATGATTACTTCTTTCCATACATCTGAACCTGATCTATTTTTAAATACCTGCCACAAGGCTGAAGATACCAGCTAGCTATCAGGTGAGTTTATGGGTGGGAAGTAGTATCTGCTAAAGAGAGAACTGAAGTTATGTGTGACTAAAGAGCGCCAGTATACCTGTTATTCCTTGCAGGATGGAAACCCTTCAAAGCAGGTGCTGAAAAATATAATTAGTAAAAAAATATACATTTGAATGGACAGCTCAAATACCAAAATATATTCTGTGTACATGAGCCATTTTAGGTTTTTTTTTTAAATTGGAAAATACTGTAAAAATTCAAACACTAAAAATATACTATGTAGAAAGTTAAAGTTTGTCACTCCAGTTCTGCAGAAATACCACTGTTAAGCGGATAGTTATTTAGAAGAAACCGTGCAAGGATTACATTCAAGTTTTACTTCCGTTTTCCTCAAAATGCATCTATCCTTTGTATGAAATTATTAATCATCTCAACTGTTATCTTCCTCTGAATCAATTTTCATTCTAAAAAATGTGGTTATAATTTACTTTATCCATGCTTTCCTATAAAGCAGAGTGGCAAAGAGTGCTTGCTCTGGAGCCAGGCTGCATGGGTTCAAACCTTAGATCTGTCACTTACTGTGTGATCTTGGGCAAGTTAATTTCTGCTTCTATAAAACAGATGATAGTACTTACTGTTGTGAGGATTAAATACAATAAGCCATACAAAACACTACAGTAGCTGTCGTGTAGTAAGTGCTTCCTTAGACTTTAAGTTCCTCGAAGGCAGATATTAAATTTTTAAATTCACCATTATTTCTTCAGTATCTGGCACACAGTAAATATTTCTATGCATAGTAGCACTCAAGAATTGCTTGAATGTTAGGTACTTTCATTTTTGAGAGCCTTGCATAGGATTTACTATATCTTGATTTAAAAAATTTTTTTAGCGAGGTATAATTTGCATTCCATAAAATTCACCCTTTTAAAATATATAATTTAATAGTTTTTAATATATCTACAGTTATACAACCATCATCACTCTCAGAACATTGAAACCTGTACCTGTTAGTAGTAGTTTCTTCCCATCCTTCTTTCTTCCCAGTGCCTGGCAAGCACTATCCCTGTTGATTTGTCTGTTTTGGACATTTCATATAAATGGAATCATTTCAGATTTGGCCCTAATGTCTGGCTTCTTTCACTTAACATGTTTTCAAGATTCACTTAACATGTTTTTAAGGTTCAATTTATAGCACATATCAATACTTCATTCCTTTTTATGGCTGAACATTCCATTGTCATTCAAATGATAAATGGACAAAAACTATTTTGTCCATTTATCATTTGATGGACTCTGGTTGTTTCTACTTCTTAGCTGTTATAAGTAATGCTGCTTTTAACATCTGTGTACAAGTTTTTATGTGCGCTTTCAGTTCTCTTGGGTATATATACCTAAGAGAGGAACTGCTGGTAATGGTCACATTGTGTTTAACTTTTTGAGGAACTGCACTGTTTTCCAGTACCCTCTGATTTTAATATAAGTGGGACTTATCACTGAAGTTATCTCCCTCTAAAGAGATTTTAATGATCACAATGTACCTTTTTACAACTTTCATCTGAAGTATAAATAGCTTAAGTGATGGAGAATCTTTACCTATTTTTCCTTCTTACAGAATCTTCCTAAAAGGACTGTGTCACTATGGTCTTACATAAATAGCCAGCTGGAAGAATTCACTAATCCTCTCTATGGGAGCTATTCCAATCATGTCCTTTATCCAGTAGCCAGCATGCGCCACCTAGAGCTCTGGGTGGGGTATTACGTAAGGTGGAATCCACGAATGAAACCACAGGTATATGCGCTATACAATATACAATGGGAGTTTTTAATCCATGCAAGCGTATAAATTACATTTGTCCGCTGTAAAGCACCTAGAAAAATTATGTGTGCATATTTAAAACTCTCCCTAAAAAAGTACTACACGGGGGGTAAATTAGTATACTTGGTTCTTATCCTGACTTTGGACAAATCACTTGTTTTGTCTTTTCTTCCCTTCTCTATAAAATGAGGGTATTGGACTAGATAACTTCTAGAGGTCTCATTTTAATAGGTTGGAGAAAATACCTTTAGTTTAAAACCTAACAAAATTCTGGTCCATTTTGAAATATGGAATATTTACTACTTAGAACTATATAAAAGACAATCTACAACTGAATGATAGGAAATCTTTGAGTACTGGTTTTTAGATGGTCTTGTTACTTAAATATTTGTATTTGGAAAAGTATCAGTTTCAGGATAGTTTTTGGAAATACCTGGGAACACTAGGAGAGCCCGTGAAAGAGCAATGTTGTTAATAGAGTCCCTGAAATTAATTTTCACTGATGTGTTAGAAAG
>NW_006432669.1:4023291-4055696 GCF_000325575.1 Pteropus alecto | reverse complement strand
GGAAAGAACTATGTACCAGAATGATTTGACTTTGGATTTGTTTAGAATTGCCTAGTTGGAATAATTTTATGGTGTTTTGCTCTTGTAGGAGCCCATTCACAACAGATATAAAGAACTTCTTGCTAAACGAGCAGAGCTTCAGAAAAAAGTAGAGGAACTCCAGAGAGAGATTTCCAACCGATCAACCTCATCCTCAGAGAGAGCCAGTTCTCCTGCACAGTGTGTCACTCCTGTCCAAACCGTCGTGTGAAAGGACTGTTAGATGGGGGCCATCATCGCCATGAACCCTTAAAAACAATGGCAGCTTTACAAGTAGAAAGTATTCTGAATTTAGAACCCATCTGTCAGAGAAATTTAGTCACTTTATTTATTTTAAAATCTCTCTAGAATGAGTTTAGAACTCTGGGAGTACAGGTGGCCTAAGTGAAATAACCTCACATGTAATTGTATCATCATAACACTAATCTTATAAGTCACCCAAAGAATATTAAAATGCTTCAGTCCTGCATTCACAGTGGGAATAAGTTCCTGAATTCAAAAGGAAAATGCTTAGAAATTTTGGTGTCTGGTAAAATCAAAATACAAACTACTCCAAAAATATACCTCTTGATGGAAGAGAGCTCATTGTACAGAAGGAGGAGCATGAGTTTCAAACTAAACCAACACTGAAATTCTGTGGCATTATAAGTGTTTGGCCTCAGTGTCATGATAGATCAAAATCATTTGATACTCCTTTCCCCATCATGGGTTTTTCTTTTGTGGTAAGTAATTTACTTAGATCACCTTTCAACAGCCACATTCTTTATATATGATAAGTCAAAATCTTGAGATTATGGTGCAGTAGTTGAAAATTGTTATTATTTATGTACTTATTTAAGATGTATGATTAAGATAGCTGTCCAAAATGATGCCTTATAGATGTGCTTGCGGGGAGGAGGGAGAGGAGAAAGGAGTAGCTGTCCAGGATTTCAAAGAAGTCCTTCAGATTAGTTTTCATTTGCCTAATTACTAGAAACATGAAACATTTTAAAAACTCATTATCTACCCTACTTAGATTTGTTGGTGTGTCTGAACACAGAATTGGCAAGTTTTGAGGCAATATTTTTAAAAGTTTACCGGGGCTGACTTTTCCTGAAGTCTGTATAAATTGCTTATGGTGAGAGGCACTACGCTCAAATTTTACAGGAAATATTTTACTGCTATTCTCCTTTGCAAATTCTGTAATTCCACTGAATGATAAAGTTTACCAAAGAACTTACTGCATGTAAAAATGTACTACAGTCTCAATGCCAGTAAAGGAAATCCCGCTTCACTGTTCACCTGCTGCAGTAAGAGGTCATTGCTGGTATAACTATTGATTCCCTGGTGTCTGTTTTACTCTATAAGAGCCATATGTTATGTACTGTAACAAAGGAGCTTCTTATCCCTTGAGTCTTTGATTAAAAGAAAATTTCAACTGACTTTTAAACTTTGACCTTGTCCTAAGCTATATTAACTTTCTTTTGCAGAAATGTTATTTGGAAATTTTTTAAGGAAAAGGTATCTCAGCATCTGCTTCAACAGGAAATGTTGAGTTTGCACCTATTTTCCCTCTAATACACAAACAGTAATCAAAAATACAGAATTTTTTCACTTGTTAATTCACAAGTCTGAACCTTAGCCCTGCTCCTCTTAGTCTATGCAAAATTGGTACCAAAATGATTTGGTTACCATGTGAAATTTGTTATAAGAAAATTTATTATAGTATTTAAGTGGCCAGTCTGTCATTAAAGCTAAGTTTTCTATCTCAAATATTTTATAAATACAATCTACCATTATTCTCTTGGTCTGATACTGCATAAAAGAATGTAGATGACTGAAGAGATAATTTAAAACTTCTAGGCTGAACATCACCCTCACATCCACTTTAAATTCCATTCAAAAGCCAGGGCAGTCTAAGCACAAATCACATCTCTTTTCAAATCCTTCCAGTGGCTTCACCTTCTGCAGGGGTCTCCAAAGTGGAATACATTTATAATAATCCATTGGTGGTGATGCCAGCATCAGGGCAGTGCGTCGTTCCTTTTCTCTCTGCTCTCCCACTTAAAACTAATTGGATATCCATAACTGAACAAAAGTACTTCTGTACTGCATACCAGGACATCCAAGAGATCATCCATCACTGCATCCAAAAGTAGGTGAGTTGGACCTAGGAGGCGGCTATGGAGCCAAGAGAGTTGCAGTGCTGCAGTGGCACCGACAGTGTGGCAAACTACTTAGGAGAGGTACAAAGTGAAAGGGGTAAGAGAATTGGACTATACTTGGAAGGTCCCATTACTCTTCAGCAACGCCCAGATTTCTTAGACCTCTTTGACAAGGGGGAAGGAAAGGAAAATAAGGCAGACAAAGAGAACCGAGGGAACACGTTTCTTGCTGTCTGCACTAGGGTCCCCGCTAATGGGAGGTGGGCACTTTGTACTACCAAGCACACATCTCCTCTCATTCTGCTGCCAATCTTTTTTTTTTTTAAGCTACCTTTTTTTTTTTTTTTTAACACATTCCCAATTTTAGCAGCAAGTCAGCTCCAGTAAGGGAAACCAAAACACATGCCATAGCATTTACCTTCTGGAAAATGAAAGACTTCTAATTGCCAATCTGTTGAACTGTTAGAATAAAAGTAAACAAAGTCTTACCTAAATAGGAAAGGTGTTCACTACCTCAAAGGTGGAAGCAGAGGCACATTTCATCAAACACTATGAAAAATCACAGTAATACAGTATCCAGAAAGAAAAATTCTCCAGCAACTAACCCAAAGACAGAATGTTGCAGTCCAACTGATGAATTCAAAATAACTCTTATGAAACTCAACAAGCTACAAGAAAACTCACAAAGGCAATTTAATGAACTCGGGAATAAAACTAATGAACAGAAGGAGTACTATACCAAAGACAGTGAAATTCTAAAGGAAACCAAACAAAATCTAGAGCTGACGAACTCAATAAATGAGATGAAGAATGCATTAGAGAGCACTGTATAGAGCAGACCAGATGGAAGAGAAAATAAGCAAGCTGGAGGAGAATTTAGAAATTATTCAGGTGAAAAAGGATATAGAACTAGAACTAAAATTTTTAAAAGGTGAAAACCCTATAAGAATCATCAGACTCCATTAGAAAAGCCAACATAAGATTATTGGTATACCAGAAAGAGGAGAGAGAAAGCAGCAGAGCATTTAAATAGTAGCTGAGAACTCAAACCTGGGGAAGCAAATGGACATACTGGTGCAAGAAGCTAACGTAACACCTTAGCGTCTCAATCCATATAGATCTTTTCCAAGACACATTATAATGAATATCAGAAGTCAACGATGAAGAATTTTAAAGGCAACCAGGGAATAAAAGATAGTAACCTACAAAAGAGCTCCCAGCAGGCTATGGGCAGATTTCTCAGCAGAAACCCTATAGACGAGGAGAGTGGAATGACATATACAAAGTATTGAAAGATTAAAATTGCTAGCCAAGAATACTCTTTGGCAAAGTTATCCTTCAGATATGCAGGAGAAATAAAGGTTTTCCCAGGAAAAAAGTAAAGGAGTTCACTACCATTAAACCTGCCTTATAAGAAATGCTGAAAGGTCTTCAAGCTGAAATGAAAAGACCAAAGTGCACAAAACTCTTACTAAGGTGATAAACAGAATTTGAAAACTAACTCTTACAGTAAACAATTACAACATAAAGGCAAAGAGCCTTAAAAATAACTATAGGTAATACAATTTGCTACCAAATTCACAGAACCAGAAGATAATCTATGACATCAAAAATATAAAAGAGAAGGAGTAAAAGGATAGAATCTTTAAAGGTAAATGAAGATAAATTGCTATAAGCATAAAATGGACTATTTTACCTATTAGATGTTTTATGTAAACCATGTGGTGAGCACAGAGCAAAACTGGAGCAGAGACATGAAACTTGGAAAACTGCCAACTTAAAAAGTAGATGAAAACAAAAAAACAGTGGTGAGACAAAATAACCAGAAGGCAAAATATGAAATGGCAGTAGTAAGCCCTTATATATCAATAATCACTCTAAATGTAAATGGATTGAAGTCACCAGTCAAAAGGCACAGAGTGCATGGGTGGGTAAAAACAACAAGACCCAACTATACTCTGACCATAAGAGACTCATTTCAGCTCTAAAGACAAATGCGCTCAAAGTGAAGGGGTGGAAGGTGATATTTCAAGCAAGCGGAAACCAAAAGAAAGCAAGCATAGCCATACTTAGTCAAAATAGACTTCAAGCCAAAAATAATAAATTATACAAAGAAAATTATATAACGACAAAAGGGTCAATACATCAAGATAAAACAAGTATATCCTCAACACTTGAACACCATAACATGTTAAGCAAATAATATATCTTAAGGGAGAAACAAACAAAAATACATTTATAGTAGGAGACTTTGATATCTTGCTATCACCAAGGGAAAGATCACCCAGATAGAAAATATGCAAGAAAATGCTGGAATTGAAACATATTAGAACAAATGGACTTTGCAGGCTTACACAAAACATTCTATCCAACAGCAGCAGAATACACATTCTTCTCAAGTGCACATGAGACATTCTCCAAGATAAATCATGATAGGAAACAAAACAAATCTTAGCAAATTTAAGAAGATTAAAATCATACCAACTATCTTTCTGACCACAATGGTATGAAACTGGAAGTCAATAAGAGGAAAGTGAGATCTACAAATACATGGAAACTAAACGTGCTGCTATACAACCAATGGGTCCAAGAAGAAATCAAAAAGCAAATTTTTAAAAATTACCTCAATAAAAATGGAAATACAACATATCAAATCTTGAGGGATGAGGGAAAGCAGTTCTTAAAAGCGTACAGCAATAAGCACATGTTAAGAAATCAGATCTCGAATAAACAACCTAATTTTATACTTTAAAGAACTACAAAAAAAAACCCCACAAAGCCCAAAGTTAGCAAAAGGAGAGAAAAAAAGATCAGACTGGAAATAAATGAAATAGAGACATTTTCCCAAAGAGACATTGACAGTTGTTTTATAACTTTATAAATGTCTAAAAATATTGGTTGTACAGGTGTTTTTCCTTTATGATCAGTGACCTAAAATTTAGAGATCAAGATGGTTAAGTTGCAGCTCCTTAGGAGCTTTCTGGGATGTATCCACTTATGCTTTTATTCCTAGCTGAATACCTCAACTTTTATGTACCACTACTACTCAGCCGGTCACAGTTCTCCCATGTAAACTGCAGATTCCTGCCTCTTTGCTTTTGTTCATTCTACCTTGTTGACCTGGAACCGTTCACCCTTGTGACTAATTCCTGTTCTCTAGTCTTTAGGCATCATTTCCTCCTCAGAAGTTTTTCCTGATTCATCAGTATCTTCTCTGCCATGCCCCACCTTCCTCTGTGCTCCCCGAATAGTGTGCACATGCTATAACCACTGTACTCACCACACAGTACTGAAATGAATACTTCAGATGTCTAACTGTAAGCATACCTTTCTTACTCAGCTTGGTATCCATACTGGCATCTTATACACAGGAGATTCTTGCATTTGAAATGCATTGCAATGAAGCGCTCATACAGTAGAACTGGATTGATGACAACATAATCCTCTGCTGTAAACTCTCAGATAAAGAAGCTGAAGCAATATTTTCTTATTTTCAGTTCTCACCTGAGGGTATCAAAAGCTGGAGTGGATTTTCAGTTTGACTCCTAGCTGAGGAATGGGGTGAGTTTTACCAACATTATACCACTCTTCTAATTAGGACTTGGAGCCACTGCAATGCAAGTGAGGGTTATACAATTTAATGACCTGAAATTGAAACAGAGATAACAAAAGTTTTAACAGCTGAAAAGATGGTTGAGACACAAATATTTTCCATGTCACGGAGCAGCGATTCCTTGGGTCTAGGGACTCACCGTTGTGAATTCGATAAAGATACAAACTTGCTCATCAGACAATTGCACATACAAGCAAAAGTTTACATCCAATTTCAGGAGATTCATAAATATCCTCAAATCTAAAGATCCTAAAATAAGAACTCTATAGAAAAATAATTCAATAAGAAGCCTAACAAGCTAGGTGCTCAGCCACTACAATTCACGCTGGTTATGTAGACAAAATCCTAGAACTTGTGGTTAATGTGTTTCTTTAGTACTCTTAAGAGTCTCTTATCATATGAGCTATTCATTCTTGGGCTTAATTTCTTTGTAAGCATGAGAAAGGCAAATTATGTACTAAATACCATATATTATTGTTTCTCATAATATGCTAATGTCTTATCTAGAAACGCACTTTTTTGGGGGAAAGTTTACAACAAATAAAGCCTTCGTTAACAGGCTGTTAAGGAAAATTTCAGTGTTTCCTTTAAAAAAGCTGCTTTATTGACTTGAGTGGCAAATTTATAAAAAGTTAACATGTCTTGATCTATTCAAAATTATGATTTACATTATCAACAATGACAACTGCATGTGTACAGTTAATATTGCACACATACTGTATACCAATAAAAGTAAAT
The DNA here is from genome assembly GCF_000325575.1 of Pteropus alecto. Lineage (NCBI taxonomy): Eukaryota > Metazoa > Chordata > Mammalia > Chiroptera > Pteropodidae > Pteropus > Pteropus alecto. Next base: position 4,049,162 of record NW_006432669.1, on the reverse strand, counting down.
ATCAAAGGGGTTCTTCTTAAAGATTAAAACCCGTAATGCCTTGAACTGAACAGCATGATTACAGACACGTACTATTTAAAAACAAATGGATATGGTTTACAACACCTCCCCTTCTCACTTCATTCCAAAACCTCATTTACTTCATTAACAATGTTAGAATTTTAAAAATGCTTTTATAACCTTTACAGTTAATTGATTTAAAGTAAATGCTTGGGTCTTTTAAAAAACTTTATCAGTGGATTAAAAATCAATACAAGTGTACTTAATACTGAGCAATGTTTGAAATGTCAAAAAGCAAATGTTTAAATGTGTATAAATATTTAAACGTACAAAACCTCCATCAAAAGTCAAAACAAAGTATATTTAATGGTGGCACTGGAGAGGAGAAGTGGGCAGTTCATGCCAGGGGAAGATTTAAAAATGAGACTTTACAAGCAAGCACTGCCTGTGGAACAGCCTCATATTTTGGTAATTTAAACCTAATTTTATTTAAATATATAAAGCACTATTAAAAAAACCACACCCACAAGTAAAAAAATTGGCAATTTGTTTACAAAGCACAATATTTCAGTACAGCAAATTCATCTCAAAGAAAGAGTATGTGTGGCTTGTTAGCCTTCAAAACTCCCCTGATTTCCATTTAGATGGTTTAACATTTAGTCGTGATGCATAACACAAGCCTGTGTAATGAAGCTTGGGCCCCTTAACACCTATTAATTCCAACATAAGAGTATGAGACCTGGAAAGTAAATTGGCAACATCTGATTGATGAGGTACAAATTATCTGAATAAAATTTATGACCTGGTGCCAGTCAGTAATCCCAACACAAATTATTGCTTTGTAATGAACTCTGTATGGTTTGCATGTCCTTCAATAACTGAAGATTTTTCCTGCTTTTTTCTCCAGGTCTGGGTTTGGCAAAGTCTTTCTTATTTGTGGTCCCTGTGATTCCAGAAGAACGGCTGGTGCTGTTTCCTTCTTCCTCAAGAGTCTTTCTGGTGGTTTTTAATTCCCTCTTCTGCTTCTCTGTTTTCTGTTTCTCCAGCTATACCAAATAGCCAAGGCAAGGAAAAAGGAGAATTTAATGAAAACATTCTCTGCTGACAACCGGTACTTTAAACTCTCACACTGAAAGGCAAATAATATATTCTGTGTTTACTTTTGTAAAGATTTCAAAAATCTACTGTACTAGTCATTTAATGCTTAGTGCTTAAAATACATAGTGACATACAAAGAGGTAAATAAGAGTAAAGACATCAATTTTGATGCTGTATCAGAAGTTAAGGCAGTGCTGCCAAAGAGCAGACCTGGTGAGTGAAAAGCAAAGGGGCTCGCGGGGAGGTCTCACAGAGGGGGCAAAAGAGTCTGACACGGGAAAAGGAGGGTAAGAAGGACATTAGTACATGAAGGAGAGGAGAAAGAAGGCATTCTAGAAACTAGTCTGAGCAGGCAAAGAAGCATGTTGCAGATGGATGAAGAGATGTAGTGGAAATAATACTCCGAAAAGGATTTTTATTTTATTATTTCACTATTATTAGAATAATTTAAAATAGAGGGGCTTTATTTTTACTTCAGTTGCTGGCTAAAATAAATTGCTGCAGGCATGTTGGTGTTCCATTAGAGAACAAAGTTAAGTCCAAAGTACAAGAAACAAATTTGACCATTACTCCTACAGGAATCATTTGCTTGTATTTCTTTTTTTGAAAACAAACTTTATAAGCTTAGTATATCTTTGGATAAATAACTTAATTTCACTTTAGGATATGCCTACCTCCCAGGAAACTTAGCTCTAATTTTCTTCTCATCTATAAAATGAAATAATGTATGTACCTCGCAAGCCTTCCATGAAAATTAAATAAGATGACATGTTCACAGCACTCTGCATTATGCCTATTACATAGCAACCAATTACTATCAGCCAATTCTGTTCTGCTCCATCTTCTCCATTTCAGCCAGTGGTTACCCATCATCATCTCCCTCCACATGAGATCCAGCAGCAAGTAGCCCTAATATTTTTATTACCAAACCACACCTGAACTCTGTCTACTTTTCCCCAACTGCAATCACTAATGACTTCTGATAGAGGTTAAGCTTAAAAGGCTTAGCTGGTCTCCATTCCCATCTCCTTCGCAGCAGTCATAGTAATCTCTTAAATACATGAATCATTACGTTTTCCTCTAGGGTTACCTGGAGTGTGGCTTCCCACTGCACTTAGATACCAGATAAATGGTTGTTTTATTAATATAATTAGTAAATATAACTAAAGATTTTCCACAGTTTAATAACGGACTTACTCCTTTAGAAATGAGAATTTCTAGGGGCTCTTAAAAAGACTTAAAACCATTTAAATTCATCACAGAAGTTAAAAGTTTTTCATATAAAGATAAGAATATTAAATATATTCAGTATTTGAAAGATGTATCTTAGATGATAAAATCTATTCTGAGACTACAAAACAGTGTCTTCTTTCCTAGTCCACTTACTACCAATTCTTAATAATAAACTGAACAAGTGTCTACAATCAAGACAGAAAAAGATACACTTAAAATTAATATATTTGAAGAAAAGGTTTTTTTTTGTTGTTGTTGATGTTGTTCTGTTTTGTTTTTGTTTTTAAGGCAAGGCAACCCTTGGTTGACCTCATGGAATGCAAGGACCTTGTCAGTTTACAATCCCTTATTTTTTTTTATTTTTTATGCCTACCACACCTGGTCTTCCTAGGTGGTCTCCCATCCAAGTACTAACCAGGCCCGACCCTGCTTAGCTTCTGAGATCAGGTGTGTTCAGGGTAGCATGGCCGTAGACTGCTCTTGTTTTTTTAATCATTAGGAACGAGTGAAGGAAAACTGAATTACCTGGGCTTGATATTTTCGAACTTTAGTTATTTGATTGGCTTTTGCCTCCATCCTTCCCACTAATGCTTCCAGCTCACACTCTAAGTTGTCTTTCAGTTCAATAGTTGGTGATTCTTGGATTAGTTTTGCAAGTTGCTGGTGATCACTATATAAAAAAACAGAAGTAAGGCTTGGTTAAGCTTCCTATGTTTCACGGTTAGGCCCATACATCCCATGAGACCACTGCTCTGTGCATTAAGAGCAAAAATTTTCAAATTATCAGTGACAGTTTAAAAGTCTAAAGGCAAGTAGAGTCCTTAACTGCAAATAGTTTATTATTTATATCTTCACCTCTCCCATAAGAGTATTACACATGTCGAAAGGAAAGTCTAGAAAAGGTTTTGTACAGCAAACACATTCTAACTTATTGATTAAGTTTAGCTTATTGTAATAACAAGCTTCCAAACAAGGAAATTAAACATAAATGTAAAACTTAGTTTTCAAAACATTTAACAATATTAGAAAGGGAGATTTCACCTAGAATAGTTGTATTTGTTAAAGTCCTAGTAACTTGCTCAGTGGTTGGTACAAGGATTGTGCTCAACAAATATTTGTTGAATAAAGGTTAGTGAAGTCACCAAGGAGTTAAAATAAGATTTTACAACATGTAATTAAAAAAAACCCAAAAAACTCACAAGCTCATTTGTCCAAATTCATCTTGTAAAGTCTGTAAGACTTCTGACAGCTCTTCATTAATGCTGCTAGAGGAGGGAGGTGTTTCTGACTTCTTGCTTTTACCACTTCGTGAAGATACCTGCTTTGCCAAAGGAACACTGTTGACTACTCGATCGTTGCACAAGACTTTACTGTGTTGCTTCATTAGATGCAAGACATGCTGAACATTGGCTACCACAGCATGGCTGGGACTGGTGGACTGAAGAAAAATGGAGAGAAGTAATTGAAGCCTCATCCTCTAAATCTGTTTTCTTTTTACTCCCTATCATGGGTTTAAAAAAAAAAAAGCCTAATATAAGTCTCCTAGTCCAGAGTAAAACACTACCAATTCCCATGGATTTAACATCTGAAATATCTCCAACTCATCTTTTATACTTCACCCTACTGTCATTCACTTGGTTTATGCACCTGCCTCTATTAGCCATGGGAAGAACGTCCTAAGTGGTCTGTCTGCTCCCAGCCTCCTCAGTCTCTAACTCCACAGTGTTATCAGTTTTCCTAAAATATTCCGATCATGTTGTTCTCTACGAAAACCTGATGTTAAGCCCACTGATTCCAACTCCTCAGCATAGAAAATAAGGCCCTGTATCACTGAACTGCAATTTATACTCCCTGGCTTCATGTCCCATTCTCTTAATTTCTCTTCGTTACTTGAATAAACTACATTTGCATGTGCCGTTTTCTTTCGCATGACAAATTTAATACCATCCTTTAAAACCCAGTTCAAATATATGATTTTTAAAGACTCCCTAAAATTTATAGGTAATTAGTTTGCATTCTCGGATCACCTATGACATTTATCTCTATCACAGAATTTATCACAATATATTTTAATTGTGCTTACGTGTATGTTTCACCTATTAAACAGTATATGGTACGGACTGTTATTGCATTCATTTCTCTATCAAATAGCACGAAGCACTTAATTCATGTTTGTCATATAAACAACAGAAAAAAGCTGGCAGCCCTATCAAAATGTTTGAGAAACTAAATAATCTCAAAGTACTATTTCAATTCACAGGTGGCTGGGCTAATGGTTCCATAAAGATAATCTAGACAACATATTTAAAATGCAGATTCCTAGGTAGCATATCAAACTCAATCAGTGTGGGGTGAGGGGTTAGAAATGTGTAATTTGAAGGCTGCCAAGTTGATTCTGATCAGCCAGGTTTGGAAATCACTATGCTAAGCTATACAGATGCTCCTTTTATCCTAGTTTTTATTGTTAGGTAGTAAATTGATTCCAGCAATATACACAAAGAAGTATGTACCACATTCAAATGGAGTTTATTCCAGCAATGCCAGCCTAATTCAGTATTTGAAAATCAATGTAATCCAGCATATCACTAGGGTAAAAAATATCACTTATCATTTGATGAAGAAAAGCATTTGAAAAACTCAAACATCCATTCAGGGAATTAATATTCAGCAAAGTAGAAAATTTCCTCAAGTTGATAAAGAGCACTGACAAAGAACTTACACATAATATACTTATTGGTGAAAGACTGAATGTCTTCCCCGTAAGATCAGAAAAAAGGCAAGGATGTCCACTCTCGTCACTCTTAAACTGTCCCCGTTTACAGATGACATGATTCTCTACAAAGAAAGTCTTAAGCAATCCAAAGAATAATTCCTATGACTAATAAGTGATTTATGATCATGTAGAAATTGAAATTAAAACTAAATACAATTTTCAATCACTCAAATATTTGAGTATAAATTAATAAAACAGATATGAGACTAATACGTTGAAAACCATAAAACATAAAGTCAATTTCTAAATAAATGAGAGAGATACTATACACATGGGCTAAGGCTAGAAGACTCAACAAGGATATCAATTTTCTCCAAATTGATCTATAGGTGTAATATAATTCCTATGAAAATCCCAGTAAGATTTTTTTTTTTTTTTGTAAATAAAGACAAGTTTATTCTAAAATTCACATGGAAAGGCAAAGGAATTAGAAAAGCTAAAACAATCTGGAAAAAGAATAATAAAATAGGAAGAATCACTCTCCCTGATGTTTAAAACTTTCCATATAAAGCTATAGTAATCAAGGCAGTGTGATATTAGCAAAGAAGTAAACATATATCAATGGAACAGAATAAATGAATCGACTTAATAAGCCTCATACTGTATACGAAAATTATTTCAAGGGGATCACAGATTTAAATGTAAAATATAAAACTACAAAACACATAAAAATTAGTGAAAATCTACACAACATAGGTCTAGGCAAAGAGTCCTTACACATGACTCCAAAAGCACGATCCAATAAAGCGAAAATATCAATTCATGAGAGTTTGTTATAATGAAAAGCTTCTGCTATGTGGAAGAGTTTAAGAGGATGAAAAAAAGCCACAGACTGGGAGAATATACCTGCAAACCACATATCTGATACGTGCCTTGTATCTAAAATATATAAAGAATTCTCAAAATCGAACTGTGAGAAAAGAAAAAATCCAATTAAAAAAAGGGCAAAATATATAGACATTTCATTAGAGGATATATGGATGGCAAATAATCACATGAAAAGTTCAAATATTAGTCATTAGGGTAATATAAATTAAAACCACGGTGAAGGTATCACAATGTACTAATCAGAACAGCAAAATAAAAAGTGACAATACTAAGTGCTGGTGAGAATGGGGAAAAATTGCACCTTTCATACACTGTTACTGGGAATGTAAAAGGGTACAGCCAATCAAAAATAGTTTAATAGTTTTCTTTAAAAACTAAACATACACTTACCATACAATCTAGCAATCAAATTCCTGGATATTTATCCCAGAGAAAAGAAAACATATGACCACACAATACCTGTACATGAATGTTCCTACTGGTTTTATTTGTAAATGCCCAACACTGGAAACAACTTAAATGCCCTTCAATGGGTGAATGAAGTGAGGTACATCCACACCATGAAATATTAGTCGGCAAAAGAACTATGGATACACATAATGATGATCTCAAGGCAATTATGCTGAGGGAAAAAGTCAGTCTCATTGGGTCACATACTCCATGTTTCCATTTTGCAAAGGCAAAATTGTAGATATGGTGTGGTTGCGGTTACACAAATCTGTGCTAAAACTACACTGACCTGGAACTGCATACACTCAAGTACGCGTGCATGCACACACGGGTATGTGTAAAGCTAGAGATATGTACCAATGTTAATCTCCTGGTTTTGATACCACACTATATTTAGGTACTATGTTACTTTTGGGGTAAACTGGGTGAGGGGTACAAAGGACCTCTCTGTATTATTTTTGTATAACATAGCATTCTATGAACCTATAATCATTTCAAAATAAAAAAGTTAATCTCTGTATTTATCAAGATAATCTAACTACGATTAAATGGTTTAGATATACATACTTCCTGCAAGTATGCTGTCATCAATGCAAACTTGATTATCAAGAATCAAATTCATCTGTCTCATTAACAGCTTTAAACACTGATACGGTATTTGTTTAAAGGGTGAAAATGTGTTGAATGGGGAATCACTATATTGCTCATAACTTGTAATATGTACACATTATATTAACTGACTACACATACACTTTCAATAAACAGTATATAGTTTTAAAATTCTTTTTCTTATATTCCTGAGTGTATTTATTAATGTAATTTCATGTCTTAAACTAATAATAAATTGAGACTTGTATTTATGTCTTTAATTTCATTCTTCTAGTTATTCATTTTTGTTGCAGTTTACAAATGTATTGGTCTATCACAACACATAATTAGATATAAAAACTAGTCTTTCACAATAGTTTGAGAAACACTTAACTAGGTGACAGCAAATTCTCAACTTCAAAAGGGGAGCTCAGGTTGAAAAGCCCTGTCTTTGAACTTGTCCTATTCAACCTTTGCATTTAGGACTTCAGTCAGAATTACTAACGATAGGCAAGTAAATTTGGAGATAACAGAAATATAATGGAAAACGTAATTCTAATCTAATGTGGGACTGGGTGAATCTATTCCTACAGAGCTTCACTTGATTAAAAATTCTGTATTAAAAAAAAATAATAATAATTCCACAAGTATAGAACCCACAGAGGCTGATGCAAATACCCAGTAAAAGACCTGTAACTTCAGTTGGCTCCAGAATCAATGAGTGAAAGGGATGATATGGTGTTCACATCACCAGTGTGATGCGAGGCTGAGTTAATCTAGGCTGAATATCCAGATCATGATGAAGACTCTAGTCTGTGCTAGTCACACCACATTTAGAGGGCTATATTCAATTTAGGAAGAAAGAGAATATTGAGGCAGTAAAGAAGCTCATAAAACACATCTTAAGATGAATAGCTGAAGGAAAAGTTGTATTTATAACCTAGAACAGAATAAGATGAGAAAAAGATAAAGCTATGTTCAAAAGTTTTAATATTTTACAGTAGTCAAGGGTTCATTTATATGTTCCATGTGAATCTTAAGAGTAGGAAAAAAGACCAGTCAGTAGAATTTATACAGTGACAAATTTCAACTCACTTAAGAACTTTCAAATAAAGCTGTCTAGAAATGAGATGGGAACGATGCCTCATCAGTAGATGTATTTGAACAGAGTATACAACCATTATTCTGGATGTTAACATAATAAAAACATTGGACAGGGAAGTGTATTAAGTGGGTTCCAAACAGAACTGAACATTAGGCTGGCAGGGAACAGTTAAAAATACTTTCTAGGTCCCACACTCAGAAAATTCTGATTTTGGACTGTGTGGTTAGGTTTCATAATCTGCTTTTTCATATGCATACTTAGTGATTGTAATGCAGCTGGTCGTCCCTTAAGAACCTCAATTTCTAACCTAACTCAAAGATTCTATGGTGAAACAAAAGAAGCCTGATAGAAGTAAGAGATAAAGGAAATAACATAGGTCAAAGACAGTCTGCAATCCAACAAGAAGGTAAAATTTAGGGTAAAAACAGCATAGAGCAAAGGGCAATCTTTTTTCCAAGTGATTTGTGCCTGGCAAATCTACAAGGAGCAAGTGGAAAAGTTTATTCCTCAAGCTTTCACTGAGGATTTGCTCTTAGATTCAAATTAAATAAATAAACAGATAAGTAAGTAAGTAAATAAATAAATAAATAAGACAAATAAAATTTACTCTCCAAGCCTCTCAAACTTACATCTAGTTGGGTCTTCAAGGTACCTATACGTGAAACAAACTAGCAACCCAGTTAATCAAAAAGTGGTAAAAACTAACATATTAAGTACTTATTTGAAATTACTCATTAATGATATTTGACCAAATTAATCACCTCTATATTTAAGCATTAAAGAAACATAAGATTCAAGTCTATGTATGATTGCTCCTTGGAGAAAGAATCCTGTGAGTAATATAGACGTAGGAATAAAAAGAATGTGATTTCTTTTTATTTAAATATCTATATTTAAACATAAATTAACAGGGCTGATACTAATATTTCAGTGTTACAAATATATTATTTCCTATTTCCTTGACTCTTATTTGCAACTACACCATCTCTAAACTAGGGTCTTTCTTATCTTCCCATCCAAAAATACTTTATCTGCTTTAAAGTGTTCTCCTAGTCTCTCTCCCCTGCTCCAATCCCATAAAACCTTCCTCCATTTTCATTGTCACATGATTATGACCCACACTGGTAAAGGAGCAGAAAAATGTTTCTATCATTTATAGGCATACAGGCAGATGGTGGATTTAATTCAAAAATCTATACTGTAGAAAAAAAATCCAGAGTTCAACAAACTCACCTTTCCAGCTACAAATGGCATATCACCCAAGCACAATCTATAATGTGGCTGTGCAGCAAAATAGTTCCTAGAACCTTTCTGAATGGAAAGAAAAGAAAACAATTTTATTCACATGACAATAAAAGCTAACTGTACATGATTAACCTGAAACTTCAGCTTAGTGCTAGGCTATTACTTGCCTTATCTATACTAGTATTATGGTCTAGAGCTCCTAGTAATATCTGTCAACATACATCCTTGCCTAGGAAAGAAAAAAATGGTACCTGACAAAATAGCAGTTACAGTCTAGAGAAACTGTGTGTATGTATGTGTGTATGTATAAAAACATTTTAAGAATAAAAGTAATTAATGCAATACTGAATAACAACTAATATTTGTGCAGTATATTATAGTTCTAAAATGCTTTCATATATATCATATCAGAGTAAAAATTTTAAAGTAGGTATTACTTATCCCTATCTTCCAATGAAGAAACTGAGAATGAAAGAGATTTACTCATCCAAAGTTGTAATATCACATGGTTTACCAATGTTTTTACATAAATTAGACCCAGCGCTAATCAGCACTCTGACTCTTGGTTTTCATACCTTTTCTGGTGGTTTCGACTTCTTTTTTTTAATTCTTTTTGCACTGGGAACACAAGGAATTGCCTTATTTTCGAAAATAAGTCTATTTGTTTCTAGACCAGTCTGCAACTAGAAAAAATATGAGAGCCTAAAGTTAATGCTGTAGAAATAAAAGCTATAAAAGCTATGATTCAAATTTGAGACTGGCCATGTAAAAGTCTATAAAAGCCTATAGTAGTATCTGACTGAAAAACACATCATAACTGTGTAACTATGTCTTAAACCAATCTGTCAACATTTGTCAAACATTTTAAATAGATACCAGTCTCTCATTTTATCTTGAAGTGCTGTGTTATAGTATGTCCTTTCTTTAGCCTAGAACCCTTTAGCTCCATTATTGTAGTTGCTCCATAAATTAGAGCTAATGAGTTAAATGCACTTTAAATGAAAACTGATGTTTCAGTATTTTCTTCTTTTCGCCCACAGAATCAACAACAGTGCCAGACCAAAAGTAGCTAAAGAGCAAAACACATTTTCTTCCTCTTTAAAAAACTTATATACTTACAATATGAGAAAAGGGAACTGGGAATTTATGTCCAAAAGAATTGGAAGACATGTCAACAGATGTTATCAAGTCCCTTTCTCTAGAAGTTAATTTACAAATAATTTCTTATCTACATGGTAGTCTACAAGCAATTACTAAAGATTTCAAACAAGGGCTGATGTTTTCCCTAAGCCAACTTTCAACTTTCCTTTAAAAATACACACACACACACACACACACACACACACACACACACACACACACACACACACGTATTAGTCTAGAACAGTGGTTTTCAAACTTGCCTATATATCAAAATTGACTGGAGATTATGATAAAAAGTCAGATTGTCTGGAAGCTCTCTAAACTTCAGGATTTTGAAGGGTCCCGATTGGGGAAATGTATATTTAAAAGCAATTTAAAGTGCCCCCAGGAAATTATGATAGACCTAGAAAAAACACTCAGAACCAATGAATTAGTTGAAAGAAATACTGAAATTATTACTAATATTTCTCACAGTGACTGCATTCTCCGGGGAAAGAATCTATGCAGTCACAAAGGAATATAGGGGATCTCTAGTCTCAGGAGCATTTACATTCCCACACGTCTAACAATGTTTTATACATAGTAAACTAAATAAATATAATTCAATGAACATGAAATTACTATTCTGGAAGATCTAAAAAGCCAATGAGTTTGAATAATATACAAAAGAACAATTTTTAAAAATAACTTCTAGCTTTAGTTCTTCTTGATAGCTGTCATACTCTTGTGTGGCAGACTTTCTAATATTTTAAAGTGCTTTCATGATTTTTGTCTCCTTTGATCTCTCCAACACTAAGAAGAAATACAATGAAGACCACGTTATCAATAGTAAAATCCAAACTCTGAATGGTAAAATATCTTGCCCAATATTACTCAAATTAGGGTTAGCTAGACTTGGAACCATTTATCATCCCCTGGCCATTGTTCTTCCACTATAATGCTGTTCACCATTAGAACTCAAAACGTTTACTGATATAATAACTGACTGGGTCTCTACTTTATTCCTGCTAAATGAAAAAGAAAGCAAATATACCACAAAATAATTTTTAAGTAAATAATGAACTTATTTAATTTTGTATTTCATGCACAACAGAACTCACCACCACAATACTAAAAGGCACAACTATGTGCTCTCACTTGTTTCATGATACAAGTGAGAAAATGAAGATATAGTAAAGTGGCCTACCCTAAAGCAGAATAGGCAGAGAAACCAAGGAATTTCAAAATTTGCTGGTAGTCAAAAATAAAGCCACGTGACTATATAACATAGAAAGCGCACTGAGGGACAAAAAAGACATACAAATCGATCAGAGGGTACATCTTAGAGAAAAAATGATGTATCAGGTTTAATAGGAAGAGAATATGTTAAGTCAATGAATTCTGGGAAGCAGGGGGAGAAACAGACAAGATAACAAAGATAACAGACTATCTCTAGTTCTGTGAGCACACTTATGAAGTGAGATCTGGACATAGCCTGAACTGCAGAACCTCTACTCCTAACTGTTTTGGAATCGAAACCTACTTCTTGTGATATTATGAGAAAACATGTATGCAAATATAAAACTGAAATACTCTGGAAAGGGGAGGGCAATATTATGTAAGGTATCTGAATAAATAAGCTCATTCAGTTATAAACAGAAGTCTTTCATTGAGCCTGTAAGACTTATTGGATACCAAAGCACTGCTATTTCTTCTAGAAATGCAGTTCTGGTTGGTATATATAAACTCAATGTTTCTGAGAATTCATACCACCTCCCCTATTCTACTAGAGGCCACTGCGTGTGATAAAATCAAAGACCATGAGTGAGCAAGCTCGTTTTTCTAATACGGTAGGCAGCTTCTGTGAGTTAGTATGGGTTACTAGCTCAACTTCCGTCCTGGTGTCTTGAGGCCACCAAGGAAAGGAAACACATATAAATAGGATATTGAATGATAATGGCCATCAAACATTTCCAACAATGACCCATGTGAAAAGTTTTACGATTATGTATTACCTTATTATGTATACAGTCTCTGATATTTTTCAGTTTATTGATTTTTTAAAAATGCTGATTGAAAGCCCACAATTTGAAAAACTCTAAAAAATTGCCCAGCTTTTACTTTGTAAAAATGTTCAGAATTTTCCATATTAAGCTACATCCAAGAATCGATATATTATTAGACCATTCCAAATTCCAAAGAACGAAAGATCTAAGAAGCCCACAGTTACTCCTCTATTTATATATAAAGAGTAGTACAAAATATGAGGAGCCTAACTGCTCACATTTCAACTTACCTCGGCTGCCTTAGCTTGCATACGTTTCCTTTCCCGTTCTTCTTCACGAAGTTTTGCTTCCAACTCTTGCATTTTTTTCTAGTGATAAAAACATTAAAAGTGGTAATAGTGAAAAAAGTCTTATTTGTAAAATTTTAATACAGAAGCAGAGGAGTATGTATAAAATTTTACCATAGTAAATAAAAGCTTGTTAGTTCACTCTAGTAATGGCTCTGAGCTTGCCAGTTTTTATGACAATCCCCAAGATTCATTATTAGTCATTTGTGAGGTAGTTGTGAGGTAGTTGAACAGATTTATGGGTAAAATCTATGGCCAAAGAACACAGGTCTGTATAAAGGCACACAGGTTACCTGGAAGCTGAATCTGGAACTTTAATCACAGTGGTATTAAATATTTTCCAAGTGAATCAATTAAAACTAAAACTAGGTCACAGAACAACTTAAATCAAGTGATACAAGCCTTAGGAACACTCAAAAACATTTACTCGTCCAACATTTTCAAAAAGAACGCCTCATATACATCAAGGTTTTAAAATGTGAACATTCTCTCCAAATTACATTTCTTAATTTTAAAAATTTCTATGTTTCTTTGCTGCGAGATTACTTTTCTTCCCATAAACATCCAGTATTATAAAATGATCAATTTTACAAAAGAACCAATATTATTATGCACTGATGAGTAAAAGAATATATTCACTGACTTCTGCAAGGGCCTGCATTGCGGTAAGTTTGTTATATTCCTGCTCAAGAAGGTCCAATTTTTCAAGTTGGCTTTGAACATGTGTTTGATCATGTTGTCGTTCTCTTTCTAGGGAAACCTGGGAAACAATATTAAATACAGCATGATAATTTGATAAAACAAAACAAAAAACCCTGACAAACAACTTACAGTGAGTATAACTTAGAATACATTGTATGATATTTTTTTCTGGCCTTTCATAAAACTAAATACTATGCAGGAATTCTAGGAAAACGACATTAAGATGAAACCACAAAGATATCAGTTAATACAAGTGGACTCCTGTTCTTACTATATATACTATTATAACATTTGGTTCTATCACAGTGAGGCTATCATTATACTTTGGGATAGCAGGGATTTACTAGGCATATAGACTATACACACACACAGACACTTGCAACAGTCTGGCTCTCTTAAATAGTTAAGCTCTTAAGGCAATAATTATGGTTTTAGTATTTATTATTTACACTTCTGCAGAATTATATGTAAAATAACCATTACTATTATTACTATTTTCAGGTTTAGGGTCAAGGATTTAAAAAGACTGCCACCTATCAGGTTTAAGAACTGATAACAAGGTGAACTATTAAACGAGGGTAAGAAATAGAAATATGTTATATCGAGGTCTATCAGTAAAAAGCTAAAACTGTAAGTACCTAAACTTGTAAAGAGCATACCTTCACGTGCAAGTCCACAGCAATGAGCAATATACTAAGAAAACTTTGAAAATGACGAAGTTAACATAAAGCAATAATTTTTTCAGGAATTTACGTGAATTACTAATTCCCTCCTATTCACCACAGTGGATAGTTTACTGCTCTTAAAAGAATACATTAAGTTAAAAATTGGCAATAATCATATTTTATTTCTAGTATTGTAAATATTCTTATTTAAAAAGATATTTAAAATTTACTGACGAAATAGGGCTATAATTCAAAGTCATCTATTATGTACAATCATGCACCACTTAATGACAGGGATGTGTTCTGAGAAATGTGTGTTAGACGACATTGTCATTGCGCAAACATCACAGTGCACACTTACCCACATCTGGACAGCATACTCTGCTACACACCTAGGCTACATGGTATACCCTACTGCTCTGAGGTCACAAGCCTATACAGCATGTTACTGTACAAAACAACCCAAGATTAAATCAAACACAAGAGAAAATGATACCATCAAGAGATACAGTAAATACAGATGTATGAGGCTGCTGCCAGCATTAGTGTTTTACAGTAAACTTTTTTTCATAAGTACAAAGAGTACAATTTATAAAAGTATAGTATAGTAAATAAACCAGTAACAGTTGGTTATTATCAAGTATAATGTACTATACATTAATTGTATGTGCTATAGTTTTCTATGACCGGCAGTGCAGTAAGTTTGTTTATACCAGCATTACCGCAAACATGAGTAATTTACTACGCTATGGTGTTACAACAACTTGCTTCCATATTATAGCAATAAAGTGAGTCACATGAATTTTTTGGTTTATCAGTACATATAAACTTTACATTTATACAACACTGTAGTCTATTAAGTGTGCAACAGCATTGTGTCTAAAGAAAAGTACATAACTTAATCAAAAATACTTTATTGCTAAAAATGCTATCAATCATCTGAGGCTTCAGCAAATTGTACTCTTTTTACTGGTGAAGGATCTTACCTTCAATTTGTAAAATAGATAATATCTGCAAAACTCAATATAATAAAATGCAATAAAATAAGGTATACCTATATTAGTCAAGACATAGTACTGCCTTATAAATGCTTTCTAACCTGAGAACAAGAATATCTCAATGAAGAGAATTACTCTATTACTGTATAACATGTTTTACATTTCCACTTGTGGCCCATATTAAAGAAAAATGTCCAATGAAAAAAAAAAAAAGATAAAGGAGCTCAAAAGTGATGTGATAATTTAAGCAAAATATCACAAGGCAGTAGTGGAGCCTTGACATATAAGATATAGCAGGAACATGACAAAAATATCTCAGGCAATGTACCATCTGCATGATGCAAGAACCCACAGCAAATAAACTAACATAAAGCTGGACCAGAACCAGTGAAAACCATCAAGCATTAGCAAAAGCAAATCCATAACTGCCTCCTAAGGCTACAACACAACTTAGAAAGTATGGAATTTCCAAGAAAAAAAGGAAAACTCTAAAGAATATGAGTTCACCATAAAACAAACAAATATATGTATATATTTTCTACAGAAAATTTAGCAGATGCAATAAATGAGAGGACACTCTGAAAACATCAGATAATTAAGAAGAAACTGAAAATAATTGAAAGCATGTAAAGAGATAAAAGGAAGGAATAAAAATCAAAGTTATGGTACATTAAAATAACAAGAAAAATAGGTGGACTATAAATAAGATCCAGTTGGAAAAAAAAAATGGTCACTGAAATACATCAAAACCAGACAAAAACACACACAAAATTACATGACAATATCCCTGATGAACACAGATGCAAAAAATCCTAAACAAAATATCGGCAAACTGAATTCAACAATACATTAAAAGGATCATACACCACAATCAAGTTAAATTTACTCCAGGGATGTAAAGATGGTTCAGTATCTGCAAATCAATTAAAGTGATTTACCACATTAACATGACAAAGAATAAAAATCATATGATCACATCAATATGTGCAGAAAAAGCATTTCACAAGATTCAATATCCATTTATGATAAAAACTCTCAATAAAGTGAGTATAGAGGGAACATAACATAATCAAGGTCATATATGACAAATCCAGAGTTAACATCATACTCAATAGTAAAAAGCTAAAAACTTTTCCTCTAAAATCAGGAATAAAACAGGGATGTGCACACTTACCACTTTTATTCAACACAGTATTAGTGGTCCTAGCCACAACCATCAGACAAAAAAAATAAAAAGATCCAACTTGGAAAGAAAGAAGTAACACTGTCACTATTTGCAGATGACATACTATATAGAGAACGCTAAAGACTCTGCCAAAAAAGTATCAGAATAAATGAATTCAGTAAAGGTACAAGATACAAAATTAATATTCAAAAATGTTACATTTCTGTACACTAATAACAAACTATCAGAGACAGAATTTAAGAAAACAATCTCATTTACAACTGCATCAAAAAGAATAAAATACCTAGCAATAAATTTAATCAAGGAGGAAAAAGACCTGTACTCTGATAACTCTAAAAAGTTGATGAGAGAAACTGAAAATGACACAAATGGAAGGATATATCATGCTCATGGATTGGAAGAATTAATGTCACTGAAATGTCCATATTATCCAAAGCAATCTACAGATTCAATGTGATCCCTACCAAAATACCAATGGCATTTTTCACAGAACTAGAACAAATAATCCTAAAATTAATATGAATCACAAAAGATCTTACTTAGCCAAATAAAGCAATTTTCACAAAGAAGAGCAAAGTTGAAGGTATCATGTTTCCTGATTTCATTCTGGACTATAAAGCTACAGTAAACAAAACAGCATGGTACTGGCACAAAAACAGACACATAGATCAACAGAACAAAAAAGGGATCCCAGAAATAAACTTATGCTTCTATGATCAATTAAACTATGACAAAGGAGGCAAGAATACGCAATGGGGAAAAGACAGTTTCTTCAATAAATATTGCGGAGGAAAACTGGACAGATAAATAGAAAAATATAACTGAAGACTTTCTTACACCATGCACAAAAGTAAACTCAAAATTGATTAAAGACTTAAATATAAGACCTGAAACCATAAAACTCCTGGGAGAAAACATAGGCAGTAAACTCTTTGACATTGGTCTTAGCAGTATTTTTTGGGATATGTCTTCTTAGGCAATGGCAGCAAAAGAAAAAAAGCAGCAAGTGAAACTATATCAAACTAAAAAATTGCACGGCAAAGGAAACCATCAACATAACAGAAAAGCAACCTACTGAAAAGGAGAAGATTATTTTTGCAAAGTATATGTTTGATAAGGATTTATATCCAAAATAAACAAACAAGTCATACAACAGAAAAAAGTCATTATCCTATTTAAAAAAGAGCAGAAGACCTGAACAGACATTTCTCCAAAGAAGACAGTCAAGAGACACATGAAAAGATGTTCAACCTAATTATTAGGGAAATACAAATGAAAACCAGTGAGATATCACCTCACATCTCTCAGAAATACATTATCAAAAGGACAACAAATAACAAGTGTTAGCAAGGATGTAGAGAAACGGGAACCCTCGTTGCAATATTGTTGGGATTATAAATTAGTGCAGCTACTATGGAAAACAGTATAGAGGCTACTCAAAAAATTAAACATAGAACTACATACCACACAGCAATTCTACTTCTAGGTCATTTATCCTAAAAAAACTAAAACACTAATTTGAAAAGCTATACGCACCCCTACATTCACTGCTGCATTATTTACAATAGCCAAGATATGGAAAGATGAATGAATAAAGATGTCACACACACACACATGCATGCACACACACAGATTATTACTCAGCCATAAAAAAATAAAATCTTCCCATTTGTGACAACATGGATGAACCTAAAGGGTATTTTGTCAAAAAAAGAAAAAAAAAAGACAAATGCCATATGATTTCGCTCATATGTGGAATCTAAAAACACACAAAACAAATGAATGAACAAAACAAACAAAAACAGAGTCACAGATACAGAGAAGAAACTGATGACTGCCAGAGGGTAGGGCTGGGAGGATGAACAGAAAAGGTAAGGGGATTAAAAGGTACAAAATTCCAGTTATAAGTCATGGGGATGTACTGTACAACACAGCAAACATAGTCAATATTGTAGTAATTGTACAATGGTCACTAGACTTATTGTGGCGATCGCTTTGTAAGGCATATAAATGCTGAATCACTATGTTGCACACCTGAAACTAATATAATATGGTATGTTAACTACACTTGGGTTTTTTATTAAAGTTTTTTAAAGCATAAAGAACCTTGAAATCTGCTACGTTGAGTCTTTAATAAATTCAAGAGGTAGAAAGGTGCATGAGTTTTAAAATATTTTTTATAATGTAGACTCATAAAAGTTAATATGACTTGAAAAGATCACACAACTAACTGTATAGTATTTTTCTAATTAAAAAAAAACTACCAAACACAACAACAACAACAATGAAGATGGCCAATCAAATCTTCAGACATCATAAATGATCTCACGCAATTTCACTCTCGGGCTATAATACTGTTCAAAAGCAGAAGCTGTGTGCAGAGGACATGGCAGTGTGTGTGAGGGTCATCCAAAAAGGAAACGTCTCTTTAAGCTATGCTGAAAAGAACAAAATCAATTTTCTCTCAAAGCGAAGACTACTAATTTTTCAAAATGAACTACTGGTACTACTGCCAGTGGTTGCTTTCAGGTAAAAGGAGAAATGACTATTATAACAGCACCACTAGTTCTGAAAAAAAGAGTCTTTATGTCAATCTAATATTCCCCATAACTAACTGTTCTCAAGAATAAATCTGTGAGGTACCATACCTGTTTTTCCAAGACAGATGTCCTTTCCATTTCTGCATGTTTTATCATACTACGCATGTATTCCAATTGTTTTTCTAAAAGATTACATTTATTTTCTGCAGCTAACAACTGAGATGTCAGTTCTAAAAAGAATACATAAGAAAAACAGAATTTAGCTCACTCATAGAAGTTTTGAAAAGCTGCTAAAAGCAATTAAATCTACTGTGTACACAATGAATATTTACCAGTAGCCCTAAAAGCCTTTTCAGATGACCTAAATCATTCTTCATGCAAGTCTAATATGCCTTGAATTCAGTCAGTAAATAATTCATAACATCAGCACTTGTCCTCAAAATGCATTGGAGTACAATGCAATTTTGTAACACCTAAAGACACTGTTCACTAGAAAATGCTAATGTGCAGTTTTAGTGCAATTTTACAATACTTATTTTGATAGTGTTTCATTTTCATCATAATTAAACAAACCTTGATTATGCTTTGATTCCTCATTTTTTGAATTCTCCCTTTCTTGTATCTGTTCATCCAATACTTTCTTATATTCAATTGTTTCTCTAGACAAGGTTTTCACACTTTCTTCTGCCTGAATCCTTTCAAGTTCTAAGCGTCGAATCTTATCTTGAAGATTCTTCAGAGCAGAAAATATGGCTGCCAAATACAAATATGGACACTATAAGAAAACAATACATATGGAGAAAGTTCTGAGAAAGAATAACCTTATCTAAAAAATAAAATTGATGGGTAGGTCCAGTAGAGGTTCATTCTTTGGGAACAATAAAATATTATCACCATAACTTTTCCTAAAAAATCCATTTAAAGACATCTTTTGAGTTACTGAAATGTGCTAAGTACTCAAGTAAAAACCATATTACTATGGTAAAAACATTTAAAAGAGATTTTATAAAATAGTAAAAATATTTAGCTAACCACACTAAGTTCATATTAACTGCCCCAAAGTATCACTTTTCTGTTTCATTATGGGATCACATGCAGAATCCAATTGTAGAATTAAAAGTCGAGCACAAAAAGGACTATTTTTTAATCCCCATTTTTATCATTACTTAGGAGAAAAATCTAAGTACACTTTAAATGCCCCCAACCAAAGTTTCTGATTATAAAAGTTATATGTATTCATTGTAGAAAGCACAGGAAAATACAACAAAGAGAACAGCTGATAATCCTACCAAGAGATGATGACTGTCAATTTATTTTTTTAAATCTTTTACTATTATATAAAATAAACTGAGATAAAAATTTAAGTTTGATTTTTATACTAGCATTATGAAACTGTGAGCATTCCCTCATGCTGTCTTAAAAGGTTGTTTCTTTATGGCTAATAAGTAAAACTTGAAAAATTAAGTCACTGAGTCAAAGAATATTCAAATTTTAAAGCCCCCTGAAACAGGCCGCGCCAATTTATACTTTTATCGAAAGTGTATGTCTTTGGCACACAGACCATTATTAATTATAATCTCGCTGCCATTCTGATTGAGAAACATGCTACTTCTGGCTATTTTATTTTGTGCTTATTAAAAATTTAAATACTTTTTATATATATTATTAGCCAATTTTCTGTCATTTATAAATTTCTTTGTCCATTTTTCTATAAGAAAAAGTCCCACCCTCCATTTTATTATGTCTTTAATTCTAGTTTTGATGTACAGATGTTTTGATTTTTCATATAGTTACATCAATCTTTCCTATCGAGTTCTTTGCTTTTATATATATAACATTATTCTGTAACCTCAAGATTAGATAAACATATTTTCCTTTATTATACTTAGTTTCATACATTTTTACATTTTATTCTTTAAGTTAAATGAAAAGTATTTTTGTATTAAAGGACTTTAAACGACAACTTTATCATGTACCAAGTTCGCACATATACCTATATATACAGATATAATTACTACTTACATGGATCCAAGACAGTTTTAGGACTTCTCTTTATTCTGATTTTATTAATGCATTTCTAGAATTCCATCTTTATATACATTTGTGTCTATGAACTTTGTTTCACTAATACCTAGTTCTCAACCAGTTCCACACTTGCTATTTTTATAGCTCTATAATTTGTTCTTAACTGACAGAGTGAGGCCACCCTTGATATTGAGCAAGCTTTTCTATTAAAAGAAAAAAATGCAGTTCTCACATATTATTCTTTAAATGTAATTCATCGTATTAAGAGTTTCCAATGAACAGCTCTATTTATTCATCTTCATGTATGCACCTCAGGGAGCACACAGAACCACCCCAGGGTTGATTTATCAGAGGTGACTTTTCTATCCACGGCCTCTTTTCCAGGCCAGGGAGCTGAGTTGTTCCAGTTCCCTTTCTCCAATTAGTCTCAACACTCAGTTTCACAAAGGAAGAATTATTTCAGAAACTCCCTCACATGGGTCTAAAGTTTTCTTCTCCAGTCTCTACCTAGATTTAAAATCCCAAGTTCTCCCCGACTGTACCCCAATACCTAAGGCTTATTTATATCTAACACCAAGTCTCCTACTAGTGTCCCTAAGGCTTTTGACTTTAGTTCCATCCTTACTGTTTAGGCTTTAAATTCATTTTATTTCAGGAACTTGAGTAGTTCCCTGTCTTGCATTTAAGCTAGGTATTATTACATGACACTGCTATTTGTGTAAAGTACTATTCTGTCTGAAATAATGCCATCCAACCTTTTTGTTATCTTCTTAACATGTCTTTGCTAACCTTTTATTTTTAACTTGTGTCATTCTGTTTCAGGTTTGGTTTAAAAAAACATATACTGATTTTTCTTTTGAGGTTTTTTTTTTTTCCATAATCACATTTGTTATACCTGATGTCATCCTACTTTTTATCATTGTATTTTATGCTAATTTTATTCCCCGACTTTTTATTATTATACTTACTGTATGAAGTATAGCATGTGTCTGTGGAGCAGTCTGCCTGGCTTACACACCTCTCTTCCTGGGATCTCCCCTTACCTTAACATGGCTATCACTACAACTTATGTACATGTTCCTTTAGTACCCTCTCACAAAACTGGACACAGATCATTGACCCACAGGTGGCACCCAACTAAAGCTCAGACAAAGGCTCTCCTTTTGGGATTTTTGTCCAAAAAGTTGAAGACAGAATTAGCACAACTTAAAATTAATACTGTTAGTAGCCATGTTTCCTGATGTGTGGAAAAGGTGGTCTGTGGCCAAAAGTAGGGAAAAAAAAAAAGAGATAGGGAGAAAATACTAGCCATGTTTTGAGACCCTAGCTCCCTAAAGTTCACCTGTGTATCTGCCCTCCTGCTCTTGTTCGTTCTATCCTACCTTGTATGTCTGTAAACCAAAAAGATTCCTCTGCAAAGCTAGTTCAGACTGGGAGTTTTTATCACTAATAGCTAAATTTTCATTAACTGCACTTTGTTTTCTAAGCTTTTATTAAATAAATCTAGTATCATAAAAATACAAAATGACTTTATTCTACAAATGGCTAACATATTTAAAAATACATAAACATATACATACATACACACATCTCTGAATGCATTTCCTATGTCAACATGAAATTTTATGTAAAAGGAAATTCATACGAGAAATATGGCAAGCTTTCACTTTATCTCCTTATTTTCTAGTTTAATTGGAGATTTTTGGGTCGATGATTAAATAATTTGCATTATATGCTTTCATTTTAAGAGTTATATTTGGCATATCTTTTCAGTTTTGTAAATATTTACTTTTCATGCCTGCTTTCATAAGTTAAAAACATCCAAGGTGACCAAGGAAAAGATCTTTAGCTTTTTTTATCCTTCGAAAAGTATGTGAGTGAACTGCTTTTTCTTTCCTTCTGCTACCCTCACATCTATGAGGTCATGCACCACTGTGCTATTTATGTTCAAGTTACCATGCTACCTAGAAAGATCCTTGAGTGAAAAATACTATGTAAAAATGAACAATGAAAGATTAGAAGACTTTTAACTTCATATATTGACGAGACATACTGTGGGAAATATACCTCTAGAACAAGAAGCAAACCGAAATACAGAAAGATGAAAGTGGAATACCAAAAAATAATAATACTGTGCTTTATTTTCACAAATAGACTTTTCACGGCAAACACTAAATTAAATTTTTTTATCCTCATTACCCACAATATTCCTGAACATACATGTTCAAAATTAAATGCACTTGGTTAGTGAATATTGGAGCATAAAATGCATCTGGAAAACGGAGACTCAAAGACAGCTTCCCTTAAACTTTACTTAATCATCTCTAAAATATGAGCTCTTTTAGGGGGAAAAGACAACCCATTATTCATAATTGAAACTCCAATGCTATGCATCGTGTGTGGCACTTAGATGTTCAAATAAACATGTATCTAACAGTCTCCATATTAATTTAAAATACTAGTTAGAAGACAATTGGCTGCAATTCCTTTCTAATTCTTTACCTAACAAAATTAAACCTTATCTTAGTAATTCATCCTTTGCCTAACACAGTCAGTGGTTCCCTAACTTTACTGCATTTCTGTACTACCTGGTGAGCTTTAAAAAATCCCAATGCCCCTGACATACCCCATACCAAAAAAAAAAAAATCCAAAAGACTATTCAGAATAAAAGGCAGGAATCCAAGAAGACTCTCAGGTGATTCTAATGAGCGAAGTTTGGAGTTTCTGGTGACATGTAGAAGCACTCAAAGGAGACTCTACCTACTTCTTAAAACCCAGTTTGTTATTCATTAAGAAGACTACGGTATTTAGAGTACATTTAACATAGAAGATATCAATACTCTTAGTGATAAAGAAACTGGGTCTATTTGTTTTGGGGACTATATTCCTATCACTAATATATTGGCACAGGTTTGTTACAGATTGAAGGAGAAAAAAAATAACAGATCACTAGTATACATCTTCGATTTCCCTAGTACCTTTGTCTTGGTACTTCTCTTCCCTTCTTACTATTCTCATTTTTTTTTAGTTCACTGTTTAAATAGTAGTATTTTCCAGAACTCTTTTCTCCCTCAACTTTCTCTCTGGAGAATTCCCTCCACACTCATAGGGCTTCATCCACTACTAGATCCCGGATGGTGACTGAGTTCACTAGTGCAACAGTCTTTTACACTTCGTTTTTATCTTCATTTGTTTACTATTCATATCCACTTAACTCATAGGTATCTCAAGTTCAATATAGCTAAAATTATATTCATTATCTTTCCTTGAAATGCTCTACTTTTCTGGTAATCTGTCTCAATCACACCATCATTTAACCTTACTTGAAACCCTGGACTCAAAGATTTCTCCATCTTCTTCACTGCCCACATCAAAACATGCATAAATTTCTTAATCAGTCTCTGTCCAAACTGGTACTGCTTCAGTTTAGACTAATTTCTGACCTAAGTTTCAGTCCAATGAATATTTTTGTAGCACATATGTGTAAGTAAGGCACTCTGCAAGATAAAGAAGAAAATACAAATTAAGATGGTCTTTGCCTTGAAGGAGTTGTCTAGATTCTAGAACAGTAACTGCTATCTACTCTTTTCCTACACATGGTTAAAATATTTACATGAATAAAACACTACTCTGGATATGCTCATATTCCTTATTACTTTAGGTTCTCAAAGTGTGGGGCATGAACCCATGAAATCTTTACCAGGGTCTGTGAGATCGACACTACTTTCATAATACTATTAAGACTTTATTTGCTCTTTTCACTGTTTTGACATCTACAATGATAATGCAAAAGCAATGATGGCTAAAACTGCTAATCTTAGCCCAAATAAAGACAGTGGCATTAAACTGTAATTTCGGGCATTGTATTCTTCTCTGCCACACACTCCCAGTAAAAAAAAAACAAAAACAACAACTTGTTTGTTGTTCTTGATGAAGCAACAAAAATTACCGAACTTCAAAACTTCAGCTGTTTCAGTAATAATTTCTTATTTAAAAAAAAAAAAACACAAAATAAGCAACAGAGTTCTAGCAGGAATACAGATCTAAGAATTGGATATTAATCCTTCCATTATATCATTACATCTAGTTCTGATCTTTACACCTACGTAAAGAAACCTTTTAAAAAGTTCAGAGAAAAGCAAATTACTGAAGAATGAAAGAGTAAGAAAAATTAAACGGGGCAGATTTATTCAAAGTAGAGGCATCAAATGTTTAGCTCAATGTGTTAGTAACAAAGCTAAATTCTGCTTGAGTGTCACTAGTGGTTTTAAGGAATATAAGAAGGTGAAAGGAGATGAAGAGCAGAGTAAACAAGCGAAAAAGCATTGTACAAGACAGTAAATAGCTTCTTTTATCCCTTTAGAGAGCGGTGTTGGGAAGGCAGGTAAAGTCTAGGCTATGAAAAATTTAAGACTTTGTCATGTAAGCCATCAAGAGGTGCTAAAACTTCAAAGTAGGAAGATGATGGAGAACAGCAAATGGTAGGAATATTGTTAACTGGGGATGAGAGGATGATCATGGGCAGGAAGATTAGTTAGGAAGGTATCTCATAATAGACGATGAGAGTCTGAACCAAAGCAACGAGAACGAAGAAACAGGACAGACAGAACCAACAAGTTTTGGAGATATTTCAGAAGCAAAAACACAAGTCTTGGTTCCTAACTGATGCTTGAGATGAAAGAGCAGCCCTAGATGACTCAAAAGTATTTTAGCCTTGATGATCTGTTGACTGATGATATTTAAAATCAAGAAAGAGACCCCCAAAAAGCATTATATTTTGAGGAGGTTAAAAACAGGACAGGGGAAATATACTCTCCTCCTCTAATTTTAGAGTAAATGGAAGACACAATTAAGAGCTTTTAAGCAGTAAGTAAACACAATAATGGCTATTTTGCTAGGCTCTATTACCTCTGCTGTTGCTCTCTGGATAGGCAAGCGTAGGCTTATTTGGAGAGCGTC
>NW_006432669.1:4005923-4023270 GCF_000325575.1 Pteropus alecto | reverse complement strand
GTCACTATTAAGGAAAGGCTTATCAGGTGGATATATCACATATGGGGATGAGGAATGGCGAACCACACTTCCATTGGACCTTGATGGTTTGGCTAAGATGTTCTGAAAAATAAAAATACACAAATTATCTTTCAAATTTTAAATGCAAACAGCAGATTGAAGGAGATATATACACACACATATATACACACACACACACACACACACACACACACATATACATAAGTGTATGTATGTATGTATGCATGTATGAATGTTCACGACAGAGAATTGGAATGTTCGTATGTTCCACTGACAAAGACAACAGAAAAAACAGAGTCCACTGATCATACGCAAAAAATTCAATCATTACTTTACTTTAAAAACTTTTGAAGTATTTCATATTTGTCTAAGTATAGCCATATGTCAGACACTATCAAAAGGAAATAATGTTCATACAACTTGAATACAAATACTGCACAGAAATATTTAAATATGGCATTCATAATGAATTTACAATATTTTATTTTAAAAATATGTAGTATAAAATATACATTCAGAAAAACTGTTTTTTTACAGTACCAGAAACTAGTACAAAATGACAATTAATCTATCCCCAATCAACTAAATACTTTCTGAATATTTATCAAATGTCCAAAACTCTGTGGTATAGTCTTCGCCTCAAAAAATTTACATTTAGTTAGGGGGGAAAGGAAACAATTAGAAAACATTATAGTTTATCAAACACCTAGTTATCAATCTTTATTTCCACACATAAACTTTCTGTCATGAATGGGATTCTCTTCCATTTGAAATCATGTTCTATATAATAATTTTCACTGCAGGGGACACTAACTGTGGAATTTTGTTTGTTGTAGGTGACTTCCTGTTGGTAGACAGACCTAGAGTGGGGGAAGTATGGAGAAACTGAAAGCTAAGGTGGAAGATATGACTGCTGGCTGCCCAAAATTCTCAGACAACCATTTTTCTTAAACAAGTAGCCACAGCAAACTAGGTTTTCAATTCTTATCTTTGGAGTATTATGATTATATATAAAGCACCAGAACAATCTGTGTCCAGAAAAATACAAAGGAATAATGAATATTTACAATAACAGTAAACAACCTCCTGGAATAAACAAAGGCCAAAAAAATAACCACATTGTATCTAAATCTTATTAAAAATTGAAGAATCTATTTCTGTGTTTAAAACCATATTTTTCCAGTTGATTCAAGAAAGCAAATACAAAACACATTATGGCTGGTAAAACTAAACGAGACGGTAAAGAGCTTGGAAGGGGTAGGAAAAAAGCTCAAAGTGGCACTCGACTCAATCAGTGCTAGGTCTACTGTGAAAAGTGTGTTCACATGCAACAGGGACTAAAAATTATTATTTTTTTTCAAACTTTTTGGTAAACTAACACCAGGATTTGTAGATGGCTAGAAAACAGGTGAGTTTTCAATTCACAAAATATATAATACTGCCAACGTTCTTGCAAAGCACCATGAATTATCACATAGCTTAACTTTAAATATGATTCTTCACAGAGAACTTGAAGTCTTCACACAAACTACTAGAATCCTATCATGTAACTACCATTCCAAATAAAATGGTTAGAAAATATTCCTTATCAATATATTTATGAACATAAACTATCTGTAAATTCACTTACAATTTTCAAAACAACTTTTATTAGAATTACTGAACATTGCACAGATATTAACAGAAGGACTATGCATAACTTACCAAAAACAAAAGCAAACTATCTTCATTAAATTCATTATGTGCTAGCTCTTATAAAACAGTTCAAGATTTGTGCAACAAAATGTGTCACATATATGTTCATCAAAATAGTGCTCAGTTTGGGTCAGCAAACTAGTCTTTTTATATAAAAATGCAAATTATGATGAGATTTTTTTTTTTCTGGAAAAGCAATTCTAAGGCAGCCAACTCATTTATAATGTCAGAATTAAGCAATAGAAGTCATTGTTACTGTGAATGTGTTGGGTCAATGTCTTCGTTTGCTTCTAGCAGTCTGAAGCCAAGAATAGGAAGAATATATATATCGACCAAAAGCAAAAGACAGAAAATAAAATGGCCTTGCATGAATTATTTATAAGAACTAGTTTAAAATAAAATTAAAACAAGAACTGCAAAGCTGATAACACTTAATTATATACACACACAAATGTGTCTATTAAAAATAGTAAAGGATAAAATGTGGTATATACATAAAATATTATTCAGCCTTTAAAAGGATAGAAATCCCATCACATGCTGCACAATGGATGAACCTTGAGGACATTATTTTTAGTAAAATAAGCCAGTCATAAAAGGACAAATATTTTATGATTTCCACTTACATGAGGTCTCTAAAGTAGTCAAATTCATAGAAACATAAAGCAGTATCTTGGTTACCTGGGGCTATGAGGAGGCTATAAAGGGGAGCTGTTTAATGGATATAGTTTCGGTTTTACAAAATGGAAAAGTTTAGGTAAACTCTAAGGTTGATCAAAAAAATAGTAAGAATTTTTAATAACTAGGTCTTTCCAAGTGAAAAAAAAGTTATAAATTTCAAGGATAAAAAAATTATAAGTCTATGGCCATGCTACCCTGAACAAGCCCGATCTTGTCTGATCTTAGAAGCTGAGCGAGGTCTGGCCTGGTTAGTACTTGGACAGAGACCACCTAGGAAGACCAGGTGCTGTAGGCATTAAAAAAAAATAAATAAATAAGGGATTGTAGGCTGACAAGGTCCTTGCAATCTGCGAGGTCAACCAAGGGTTGCCTTACCTAAAAAAAAATATACATTTTTTTAAGAGTTGGGAAGAACCACAGAAACAATCTAGTACACTGTTTTACAAAAAAAAAAAAAAAGAAAATAGAGGCTCAAAAAAGTTGACTCGCCTACCCTCCCTAGTATCCCTCCCTGCCTCACAACCTCACCTCCCATAGAATCAGGAGAATCACATTCTATACGATTAACTGGACATAATTAGTTCTCAAAAGAGAACCCACCAACTTACCTACACTTTTCTCATACATTCTGCCTTCCTTCCCCTGAAACAAGGAGTGAGCTTTGTGTAATGAACTTATCTCCATTTACCTACTCAAAGTTTTGGTCCCTTTAAAACCCTACTTCCTCCTGATGCCATCTATTTCTTCCTATCAGATCTTTCACATTGCCATTATGAACCAAAAAAAAAAGGAGAGGGACAGAGAAAAAAACTTTTTGGAACTTTAGGACTCCCTTCCCCTTCCAGCTCCTGCCTCATTTCTCAGCTTTTATGACAAAGTCCTTCAAAATAATTGTAATTGCTGCCACCTCTTAATCATCTCTCCCTCTCTTACCTTTTCCAATAAGACCTGAGTCTTCACCACTTCAGAGAAACAGCTCTTAAGCTCACCAATGACTTTTACTTACTGAATTCAGTGACCACCCAGAAGCATGGGATACAGCAGATCACTTCATCTCAACACTTTCTTTAGTTAATGGAACACCACTCTTCGGTTTTCCTCCCAACACACAGACCCCACCCTCATAATCTCCTTGCCTCTCTCTTTCTCCTCATTCTAAACGCTGGAAGTTCCCCAAAGCTTAGTCCTTTCACCTCTTCTCACTTTCACCTACGTGGATTCCTTTGATAACCTCATCTACTCTGAGGTCTTTGAAAAGCCTGTTTGCTGACAACTTGCAAGTTTATAGAATCCAGAGTTCTTCTTGAACTCTATACTCAAATCAACCTTCCCACTCATTATCTCCACTGGGATGTCAATATGGGCACCTTAAACTTAACAGGTCGATAACCAAATTCTTGAATCTACTCCCAAAACCTGCTCCTCTCTCAGCATACCACATTAATTGGCACCACCATTTACCTACTTAAGTCAAAACCCTTAGATAAAGTCATTTCTTATACAGCTTATATCCAATCTTTCAGTATATCTTTTGGGTCTCTGTCTTCATAATAAATCAAGAAACTCTCCAACTTCTTGTCAAGTCCATTACTAATACCCTGGTTGACTGACACCATTGTGATCTTTTGTCTGACTACCATAAAAGTCCCCTAACTACTCTTGTCCACATCCCCTTTGTCTCATCTCCAAATAGGAGTCGTTATGATTCATTAAAAAAGTAAATTAATTCAAGTAATATCCCCTAATCAAAACCTTCCAATGACTTTCCATCACAGTATAAAATCTAAAATTATTGCCAGGGCTTTTAAGGCCCCATATAATCTGATCCTAGCTAACCCTGACCTCATTCCTTAGCACGCTATCTTCACACCACCACAACCCACTATTTCCCAGCCGTACCAACTTTTGGATTTCTAAAATGCATGGTACACACCATTTTCATTTGCTGTGTTTATTCTGCCTGGAAAGCTCCCTTTTTTATGCCATTCAGTAATCTCAAAAGTCTGTCAGCGAGGCTTTCCCTGACTACCTTAACTAAAGCAGCACCATTCTGTCACTCTACCTCCTTACTCTTTTTTTAAAAAAGCTTATCCCTATCAGATATATTATCTGTATGCCCTGTGGAATAAAAAATATATTTAGTTTCTGTCCCTAGTTTCTGGCAAAGATATTAAAAAACTCTTGGTATTTCTTAAGTGATAGAATTGTCTTTATTATGCTATTAGGGGGGCCCCCTAGATAGTTTTAGGATAAGGGCTGGTAGCCAGAAAAATCAACCAGGTTATTAAACAGAAAATTTAGCCTCACACCCTGACTTCAGAAGGGAGAGGGGTTGGAGATCGAGCTATCACTAATGGCCAATGATTTAATCAATCATACCTACTTAATGAAACCGCAATAAAAACTCTTGCACGATGAGATTCCAGGAGCATCTAGATTGATCATGGAAGTCCCTATGTTTCTTGTCTGTTATCTACATCTTGCCATATGTGTGTCTCTGCCATTTATCTGTTCCTGAACTGTATCTTTTCTTAAAAAGTTGTAATCATGAGTAGTGCTTTCTTGAATTCCAAGTCATTCTAGTAAATTACTGAATGTAAAGGAGGAGAGTCGTGAAATTCCTAATTTATAGTTGGCTGTGCAGAACTGTAGGCACCTTGGGGACATATGGGGCTTGCAGCTGATAATTGAAGTGGGAGCACCTTAGCCCCTTTAGCCTGTGGGGTCTGTGCTATCTGGAAGTAGTTAGTGTCAGAAGTGAACTAAATTGTAGGACACCCACCCAGTTGGCATAGGAGATCTGATGTTGGAAAAACAGTCATCCCTAATAGAGTTTAAATTCTAATAAAGACACCAATAAATATGTTTAAATCTGTTGAATGAATTAGTTATACAATTTCCCTGCAAAACAGAAAAACTGCCTATTGTTTATAAAATTAAATTATCCTATTCAATAAAGTTACTATAATACGTTGAAAGACAATGAAAGCTTTTGGTTTCCTTTACAACAAATAACACAAATGTCATTGGAAGGCTGTGTGTAGGAAGAGTTAACAGTAGACTTGAAACTGCAATCCTTAGGAATGACTGCTTGCAAGATTGTTTCTTGACTAATATCTGGAAATCTGAATTTTGGGAAAGTTCCAAGTATTGTCACCATGAGTTGTTGGGGTCCCCAAGACAAGTCCCAGGTTTGATGATTTGCTAGAAGGACTGACAGGATCCAGCATATAGTTATACTCATGTCTGTGATTTATTATAGCAAAAGGATACGAAACAAAACTAGCAAAGGGAAAAGATGCAAGGTGGGGTTATTACAGCTATGGAAGACTAGGTGAACAAGAGAACATCTTTTAATGCAATCCACCCCATTAAAATTAAAATCCATATGATCATTAACAAATGCAAAAAAAAAAAATCAAAATTCAATATTTAACCATTATTAAAAAACTATTTTCTTTAAGGAAATTTAGAAAAAATATGGCAGTGTATTTAATGGTGCAAAATTTAAAACATTCATCTTAAATTCAGGAACAAGGCAAAGATATTTACAAGACAACTTCTAGTCGATGTTGTGCTGTATTTCCTAGCCTGCACATTAAAATAATGGAAATAAATAAAAGATGTTGAGATTGAATAAGAATCCAAACTTCACAAATTATGAACATCTAACTGGAAAAATACTAAAAGATCCTCAATTATTAGAATTAGAGTTTAGGAAAGTTGCTAAGTAAAATCAATTTGAAAGAATCGATAATAATTCTACATACCAATCAGAAAATGCAACTTATGAAAACATATTTTAAAACTAGAAATAAATTTAACAAATGATGTCTAAGACCCGAAATTATAAAACTTTACTGAAAAATATTAAAGTTCCAAAAAACTGGAGTGATATAACATGTTCATAAAGAAAGTTCAATATCCTAAAGACATCAGTTATTCATTCCTAGAAATATCCCTTTGCCTTCTCCCATCTCCTTAATCTTCAACCAGTGGATTTCGTGTAACCCTCCTCCTTATATCTTCTCTTTTGATTCTAACGTATGGGACAAACTGCAAACCTGCCATCCTCGGAAGCATTTTCTCAATCCATTGAGATTTTGGTTCCATGCATGTCCTCAAAAGTTTGGCTCAAATAAACTCTTAAGAAACTTTTCTGTAGGCTGGATATTCTTTCATGGACAACAGAAATATAATAGTAACCTTGACTGACCTTTATGCCTCATTTTGCTCATTCAAAAATGAAAATACTAATACCAACTTCATAAAATTAAATAGATTAAATGAGTTAATATATGAAAAGAATTTAAAACAATGACTGCCAGATAGTACTAATATTATGCATTATTATAATCTCAAAATGTATAGTGGTATGTGTGAAAGAAGATGCCAAAGGGAGCATGAAAGTATTCATTTTATTCTCAAAAATAAATCTTTTATATATTTAATGTTATAAAATTTATGATATATTCATAAAACATTTTCAAGAGAAATATGGAGCAGGTTGTAAAGGGCCTCGCTAAAAAGCCAGGGAGACCAATTAGAAGATTAGCTTATTAAGTTCTAAGTCCTAAGTGTTGACCTTGGTTATTGCGAAAATAAACACACTGACAGAAAAGTCATTCTTCTGCTTCAAGATCATGCTGCTCGTACTCCTATTTAATATCTTATACCCAACCATTGTTTTCCTGCTTCTCTCCACTAGTGAGTTGATACATAGCAATCACTCAATGTTACTGTTAACCACAGTTACACTTGCAGTGAAAGAGAACCAAAAAAGAACAATTCAAATGTATCACCTACTTCCATGTTGCTCACATTTGACATTTATATGGTAGCTGCTCCCTAAAGACTGTATTATTTGTGAATCTGTTAAATATCTTGCCTAGTAAGAGCATCTCTATTTACTATAGCTAGCTCCACACTGGGTTTATCAATGTTGAATAAGTATCAATCATTAATGTTCATAACCCTGAAATCTGAATATGAGTAGCCTTCTGAGTTCACATTGTAGTTTTAAAAGGTCTTTTTGTGCTGTCATATTTTATGGTCGTCTGTTTGTTAAGCTAAAGTGCTTTTTAAATTCTGTTGGAAATGGTTGGCCTTATTTCTGACAAGACAGTTAAAGTGTCTAAGCAGCACCATTTCTTATACACTGATAAACTTGACTTCCAAATTAGACATTTTGATGTAACACATCAAGTTAATTAAGGTTGGTTATGTTTTGATTTATAAAGGATCCTAGATATTCTTACTGTATTCTTGATATTTAGAATCTACTTAAAGTGGAGCTTAGCATATAAAAATATATATGCTTTCCTATTAAACACTACAGGATTTTGATCAGACTACCTTAAACACTAAGAATAGACCACATTTCAGCATCACTGCTCAGCTTGATGGCCTTAGCAGAGTGCAGTTCAATTCGACGTTCAGTGGCATACCTCATTTAACTGGGCTTTGCCTTACTGACCTTCACAGATGTTCTGTATTTTTTACAAACTGAAAGCAAGACCCTCCTCCCACAGCAAAAAGATTACTACTTGCTTTATTGTGGTCTTGAACCAAACCTGCAATATCTTTAAGGTATCCCTATATAAGAGTATTCCTTGCTCAGTCTCCTAGTGCTACATTTTGAGAGCAGTGAAAAACCCTCTTATCTCAATTAAGTTTAATTGATCATAATTCTTATATAGCTTCATCCATTTACTTACTGACTTAGTTCCAAACAGTCTAATAGTGCCTCTTTTATCTTTCCTTTGACTGACCTAATTTCTGATTGAACTCCAATTGCTTCAATCAATTATTTCTCGATCTTCCCTGACCTCTCTGCAAACTTGTTACCACCATCTTTTTTTGAAACTCTGAAGGTTATTTCCGGCCTCATTTTCACAACTTCTAACTATAGCCACCAAAAACTGAAACTGAGGAAAAGTGTGTCTTTATTAAGGTACCTCTGCTCTCTTGCAACGTTCCCTAAACTTCTTACCCCATTAGTGTCATGATATAACTTTACCGTGATAGTTTCCTGTCTTCTTCCTTCACTATCCCTTTTTAAATTTTTTTTTTTTACCTTTTACAATTCATTTACTACAACTCTACCCCCACTCTACCTCTGCTCATCTCAAATTATTTCAAGATTATTGAAAGCACCTACTGTCTTCGCACATACTCTAAATGCTTGCGTTGGTGCCTTTTCCTCTCTATTCTGTTCTTGCAACAAGCATTTTCAATTCCTTCACCATCCAGCTAGCTCCATCTTTCCAAGCATTGCTAAGTCATTCTCACCTAAGTTATTCCAGTATGGCAGCATTTATCAACTTGTACTATAGAATAGTACGTGTAATTTCACTTTAGTGCTTTGCCCATTCAAAGGAGGGATTCTATCCTTTTCGTCTGTGTAATCTTAAAGCCTAAAAGTATGCCAGCCACTCAGCATGTGCTAGTAAAGAGATAATAGCTCTAACTTGGGCCTCCTCACATTTACTGCCTAGCTGCAGTATTCCCAAGGGGGCGGTTACGTTTGACACTCCAATTCGACAAATATTTGTGACCTAACTAGCCCTTGTGGAGGCAAAAACAATAATAAAGATCAGCGCCCTCTGTCGCTTCTCTAAAACAGCATTTACATGTTGCAGTCATAGTAATAAGGTGAGAGGTGGGAAGCACGCGCTCTGGGTAGGATAAGCACAGGATGAAGTTAACGGGAGGGTGGGAGGATGTACTGCAGGCAAAAGAATCAGCTTAAGCAAGGACTAGTATGCACTCGAGACTACGGACTGTTTAACAGTTGCCAATTAAGCCGATCAGGACGCCTACCTGGTCTCAGCGAGATTCCAAGAGCGGCCGTTACACACACGTGACCACAGGAGCAATGTTTTTGCAACCCATCCTAGCGGGTCCTGGCAATGTTCGGTAACCTAGGCTGCTTAGGCCGAAAGGTGAAAGGGTCATGCGAGATAGAGATAGGACAGGCCTGTTTCAATGGAAGGAGCAGGGAACGACGGAATACCTTAGGGCGCTCTTGGCGCCCGCCGCCGTTTCCCATGATGGGGTGAGACGCTGGGCTTACAGCGCTCTGAAAGCAGAGGCGCCAGGACCGACCTGGGGCTTATTCGAACGTCAACTGCTTCTTACCGAGAACTGAGAACCAGAAGTTGCAGAGACTGACGCTGTCGCCATCTTCCTGTCTGCCCAGGTGACCTCTACAGCCCCGGGGCGGCCCGGGTCCCGCGCTCTTCTTCCAGATTCTAGAGCCGCCCGCTAGGGGCGACCCTAAGCCGAGCCCCTGATGGAAGGGGCCGGGGCGCTGGTGCTGGGTCTAGAAACCCCTGCTACACACTCGCCACAGGGACGCCACGCTCCGAGCGCACAAGGAAAGCACAACACGCCCTAACGGACGCCTTGAATAGCCAATCAAAAAAGCGGATGTCTTCCGGTACCAGGAGCGAGTCCGCCTCTTCCCTCGGTGACGTCACAAGGTAACGCGTAGTCGGGACCGCGGAGGCCGGTAACGCCGCAGACTACGAGACGATCCCGAGTGGCATCTATGGAGGGGCAGGTGTTCTCCAGGAGGAAATGTGGGCGAGAGATCGCTTTGTCGCCAGAGGCAATTGAATGGTTGATATAGAATTAAAGCGAATGCGAAATTCAAACACTCCATCCGTTTCCTTGGACTAAACGCCAAGGAGAGCGTGAGCTTGATTCGGGGACGCCTCTCCAGGTGAAGTATTTTTACCTTATGGCCAATAACGAATAGATTGCGGAGGGATTTAATGAGTTGGTCCGATACAAGTCAAGGGAAAAGGAGTCGAGGCACAGTGAACCTTCGCAAACTCTGGCTCAATTGGATTGGGGAGCTCGCACCCAAACCTAAAACTGGCTGCTAGAAATAGCCGTGACCCAGGCCTTTGGGCGGGGCGAGTTTAAAGCGGATTTCGCGCTCTAAGAGCGTCAGACTGTTATTGGTCAGCGACTTCTTCCCTTTGTGGGAGCTCCCTGCGTCGCCGGGTTAGGGGTTGGGAGGAGCAACCGAGTGACGCAGTAGCCTCCCCAGCTAATCAGGGAAGGGGAAGAGAGACCGAGAAGGAAGCGGATCCGCTGCCGTGCAGCTGAACTGCAGCGAACTACCCGCTTCGTCTCCCTCCGCCACTATCGGGGCCTAAGCGGGAGCGGCCGGGACGGCGTCACTGGGTGGGCTGGGGCGGAAGTGGAGGCGGAGGGAGACGGCGGCGTCCACAGGGCCTTGGGAACTCGCGGCGAGGTCCTGGGAACTCGCGGCGAGGCCCTGGTGGGCGCGAGGCAGGGGGAGGGGGAGGAGGAGGAGCCCGCGGCCCGGGCGGCGGCGGCGGCGCCCGAGTTCCCCGTAGGGCTCCGCCTCGGAGCGGGCGGCTGTGGAGGAGGAGACTGAGGAGCAGGATGGCGGCCTCGGCCCTGTACGCCTGCACCAAGTGTACCCAGCGCTATCCTTTCGAGGAGCTCTCCCAGGGCCAGCAGCTCTGCAAGGTCCGTGGGCGCTGGGCAGCGGGCGGGCGGGGGGTTTTTTCGGCCGTAGCCCAAGAGAGCTGGGTGCCCGCTGCACTGCAGTCGCGCTCTCTTTGCC
Organism: Pteropus alecto; assembly: GCF_000325575.1. NCBI lineage: Eukaryota > Metazoa > Chordata > Mammalia > Chiroptera > Pteropodidae > Pteropus > Pteropus alecto. The sequence continues at coordinate 4,012,268 of NW_006432669.1, read as the reverse complement.
GGCGCCTTGGGGATTTGGAACCCTCGCCTCCTCACCTGGGGACCCCGTTATCGGATGACCTGAGCATCAGCTCGGAAAGGCCCGTGAGAGGAAGACAGAACCATACCCTCATCCAGGCGGACCAGGAAGGGGCCGGGCCCTGGGAACCTTCAGGGGTCTCAGGGGTGGGGCTGAGTGAAGCAGCCACCTGTCTATGCCGCAGAGACCCTGGGGTGGAGATGTTTTCATCTCGTTTTTTTGCCTGGTCTGTCCTCTCCTTCCACCGGGAGGCAGGGGACGGTTTTTGCACTTTCTTGCTAGGAACCTGAAGCAGCAAAGCTGATGGCATCCTCCTTCCCTGTCCAGGAAAGCGAAGCGATGGCTTGGGAACAGAATGCTCTATGATTTGGAGCTCCTCCCATCCCATTAAAGCCGGGATGCTGTCTGTGAGCAACGGTGCAAAATAATAAGTAGTTTCACATTTAACCAATCCTTGAAATTGGCCCTGACAGCTTTCTTAATTTATCTGTAACGTACCCCCACATCTAATAAAGACAAAGACACCTATGCCTTCCCTAAGGAATTACACTGTAATTGGCTATTTTTATAATAAATCACAATTGTCTACGTTGGGGGGGGGGACAGATTTTATTAATGTTTTAGACATTTGACTAGGTTAGGTAATAATTTTCTACCAGAAAAGTGAAATTGAGACTTTGAAATGGATACTGACTAATTCATTGTCTTATTCCAGGAATGTCGGATTGCGCATCCTATTGTAAAATGTACTTACTGCAGATCAGAATTTCAACAAGAGAGGTTTGTATACTGAATAGTTTTTGATTGTTAAAGACAAAGTATTGTCTGTAAGGAATACTTGGGTGTTGTAACTCCATGCTTGTATTAAAGTGTTTGTTTTGAATGGTTTAGCTTTTTAAATTTTAAGTTATAAACCTTTTAGACATGACAGGAGAGAGAATGTTGACAAAGAAATTAATGGTTATTTAACAGCTAAACAGTTTGCACATGAGGAAGGAATAATTGTATGGAAAATGTGGAGCTTTCCTAACGAAAAACTCAAATATAAATAGGTATTACTAAGCTAAATAAAAAATGGCACATTAGTGCTGACATGGACTTAAGGAAAGAGGTCTGTAATGTTACCAGCAACCTTCCCAGAGTTAAATCTAATAATTTGTCACCAGTGGATGAACAGCACATACTTTTCAATAGGATGATTCCTGTTAGAAAATTAGAGCACACACAAGAGAGTAGCCTAAGAGAAGAACAAATAATTTCTTCATATGTCGGTGTGGGCATCATAATGGAGAAGGTCTAGTGGAAGTTTAGGTAGGCACTGACATGTAATGCTGTGCATAAGCAGTGGCAAGTGTAAAGATTTTGGAACAAGACAGGAAACATTAGGATTCTTTGTTTTGTTTACCAAAAAATACACAAAAGGTATAATTTATTTTAAGGGAAGAGGAGTAAATTTGAATAATATACAACCCTAGAAAGGTCCTTATGTTCGTATTTTTAAAAATTCTTTGGTTTATATTACAGTAAATTTTAAGTACTAGTAAAACAAATAGTACTCTTGACTATCTGCTTTAGTTGAACATGCAGATTACCTCAGAAAGCTACATAACTTTGATCACCTATATACAACTTCCTTTTCAGCAAAACTAATACAATTTGTAAGAAGTGTGCTCAAAATGTGAAGCAGTTTGGCACGGTAAGTATGTCATATTTTTCTTGTTATTGTTACTGGTCAATTAATGATTTTCACAAAGAGAGACCTTTTAAAATACATATATAGCTATGTTCTTAAATATTTCAACATATCAAAATATTTTCGGAAAGAAATCTATAGACAGTCTGATAGGAAGATGACAACATTTAAAAACAGTCATATTATGTGTATGTTTTATATATCTTGCACTTCATTGTGAAATTTATGATTTTAAAGGTTCAAAAACAGCAAACAAACTCCTGGTTATGGAGAGTCTACTAATTCATAAAGTTTGATAATCATACTTTTTCTCCCTTCTTCAGAACCTCCAACAATTTTTATATAACAGCATAATTCAGACATTTATTCACAACAGTCATGGCATTATCCTAGTACTAATTCTTTTCTTACATGTATATTATAGTCATTATTGGTATATTATTATGATTAGTCAAAGTGCTACCCTTAACACTCTGTAAAATCCTGAATTATCTTTTGAATATCAAGAAAATCGAGGTTTGTTTGTTGTAGTTTATATCGAATATGCTATGCCAATTTTTTTAAGTTGAAAACTCACCTATAGTGTATATTCCTTGCATCATCTGTACCTATATGTGATGAAAAGTTAAAATGTTTTTAGAATAAATGATACAGTAATTAAGCTAATCAGGATATTAGTAGAAGTTCATTACTCCACATACTGGATACATGAAAATTTCTATCAATGGGTACCTATATTTTCATTATTTAAGACCTTTTTTGCATGTAGCTTTTTTATTTAACATACTATGCAAATCATAAATATATTTCTCATGGTTTTTTAAAATTATTCAATAGCATAACAAGAAATTTTACTAAACGAATAGAAGCATGATAAATATAGAGCAACATGTAGCAGGTCCTCAAATAATGTTATGATATTGATTGATGCTATAGGAATTTAACTCTTGTTTATATCAATTACCTTATGGTAAAATTGATTTCATTATGTGTTGTTTTGCTTAAAGTTGCATAACCTATCAATGGCGTTAAGTGAGGATATACTGTATTTGAAAACAATTTTTTTTACCTATTTTCTTTAGTTAACCTCAGAAATGTCTGTACACTGGGTATATTTTATGGAGCATATTTTTAATATTTTTAAATGTCTCTGTTAAAGAAAATATATCTGTTTTTCAGCCCAAGCCTTGTCAGTACTGTAACATAATTGCAGCATTTATTGGTACAAAGTGTCAGCGTTGCACAAATTCAGAAAAAAAGTATGGACCACCTCAGACTTGTGAACAGTGCAAACAACAATGTGCTTTTGATCGGAAGGAGGAAGGAAGAAGAAAGGTATGTTTTTTTTTTATGTTATGGTATATTTTGGAAATTAAATAAAACATCAGACAAGTTGGAAGTTACTATAATTAATACACTACGGATATTGATGTATTTTTTGGGTCCCTGCAAACATGTAGTTAGATGAACGTATAGGAACAGTGCATATTCTCCTTGTTTACATCACATATAGATTCATGTTGATCAATTGAGATTACTGTGCTTTCAGAAATATTCGGTGATGTCTATTCTGTACTACTTGGTTATCTCACAATTAGTTTGGAAGAATTACTGCTTTTACATCCTTTTCAGCTACTTACCTTTTTGCTGGTTACTTGAAGTTACTGGTATGAAAAAATATCTTAAGGCACATTAACGTGTAATTCAGAGTTAGTCTTGTATTATTTGGGGCTCATATTTTAAACCATTGTTTGTTTTTCTCTACAGTGACTTAAAAAGTTTATGTATGCATGTGGCAACCCTCTGCTGCTCAGCATTGACACAGGCCTCCTGTTGTCTGTCAGTTTGAGTTGATTCGAAGGGTGACTGTCTCTTTGAGGGGCACCCCTAGGATCCCCCATAGCAAAATATATACCTTAGTTTTAAGAAGTATTCTTTCTGCACTTCTTGTGTGAACAAATAGAAGACAACTTTATTTTTATAGGTCTAGTCTTAATAATTTTGGAAAGAAATCTCTTTTCCTCTCCCTAGACATGTACAATTGATTCTCATTATTTGTGGTAGTTATGTTCTATAAAGTTGCTGGGAACACTGATTTAGTAAATATTTAACTATTGCTCCTAAGGGCCATACAGGATTAGGTGCCTATTCCTGGTCACAACATTGTTTTATATATGTTTCTGTTTAAAGAAACCTTACTTAGTGTATATTGTTGATTGATTAAATTGAACTCACAGCAAACAGCATTGTAACTATGCCTGAATGAAGCTTATCTAACATGTATTTTTTTACGTAAGGTACATCATAGCCTCCTTATGCTTAGGAACACTATACATCACTTCACTATACCTGGGGACCATTTTAAACAGTGAAATCACTGATAAAAAGCAAAAATGTGGCACTAAATAGACCAGGAGAAGAACACTGGTTTATAGAATGAGAGCTGAAAGAAGAAGGCAGCAGATCGTCACCTTGGTTGAACCTGAGCTGGGAAGGTTTGCTGTCTGGCTACACAGATTTGCCGCTCTGTGCATGTGCATGAATGATCACAAAAGTACTGCAAGTTGATTTTGGGGTTACAGATAAATTTTAGCAAGTAGGTGGTGCATTTACAAATGTGAAATCTGAATAATGAGAATCAACTGTATATGTCATTCAAGTGCTTTTTTCTATAAATTAACAGTTTTACTGTAATGGGAATTTTAGTAATTACACAGCAATTTAAGAATTCCGACTGGTGCTTCAGTAAGAATTCTTTAAACTATACCATCAATTTATGCTTATTTTCCAAGTAATAAGAAAACAAGTTTTTTCCTCCAAATTTAAAAATGGCTCAAAACTAGTGGAAGTCCATCTATCCTCAGCAATTTTATGATCCTCTAAACAAGCATTTTCCCAAGTTTCAGAAAAGTAATTTTATTTCCATTTTACAACTCTGTATATGAGTGTGTGTGTGTGTGTGTGTGTGTGTGAAATATAGCTAGAAGTTGAGTATTTTCTCTTACCTGGTTTCACAGGTACATTTAATCTAATACAAATATTTCCTTTAAAAAGGTTGACGGAAAATTATTATGCTGGCTTTGTACTTTATCATATAAGAGAGTTTTACAAAAGACAAAAGAACAGAGGAAGAGCCTGGGATCTTCACATTCAAATTCATCATCTTCATCTCTTACTGAGAAAGACCAGCATCATTCAAAACATCATCACCACCATCATCACCATCACCATCGTCACAGCAGTAGTCATCACAAGTAAGTACTTTGAAATCCTGTTGTCTAAAATCCAGGCATTTTAATGCCATCTATTGGTATTTAACTTTTTGCAAGTACTAGTTATGTGCTAGTCTTTCCATTGTACACGGTAAGCTTCTTGAGTATCTAGGACTGTTTCTCCACTTCGTTGAGCTTATAAAATTATATACATGGAGTGTGTTTAGCTGTTTAGCATAATAATAAAGATCAGACATTTAAGTAATTACTACATAAAATTATGATCATATGAAGTCAAAGTACAAGTATATCAGAGTTAATACTTTATTGATTTATATTATCAAAAGCCAAAATATTTTTTTTTGTTTAAATAATTGTTAGGATTTTACTTATAAAAAATACATTTACCTCAGTTATCATTCGTTTTAATTAAAACAAAATTAAACCAGTGACTAGAGAATGTACATTCAGTATTTTTGAGAAAATATTGTTAACACTCTCATTTGTGACCAAGATAGAAACATTCTAAATCTTGAAGGTTCTCAAAGTGTAAGAAATAATCTTTTTAATTAGTGGTGCTTTGCTGTTTTTGTTTGTTTGCTTGTTTGCTTGTTTTAAACACATGGGCAGGAATTCTATTCAAATAGAAACAACTACCTGATTTTTTTAAAGTGCCTTGGGTGGGGGTGAGTTATGTAGGAGTACTTCTTTAACCTTTTATGTGTGTTGTGTAAAGATTTTTAAGTGCGATTTTAGTCTTCAGGGAAAAAAATCAATATTAAAACACAAATTAAAATGGAGAACACAGGAACATGATGCATACTGATTTTCATAAAAATTCTCTGTTTTTCCCCAAATTTCTCTGAGTATTTAGAGTTCTTTATAGTCATAACATGATTTTATTTACAGAAAACTGATGCCTACCACATTTCGGAACACAGTGGTATTTTAAAAATATAATATGATTCTGTCTAGTGAAAATTTGATTCTAAATTGTAGTCAAGCACATATCAGATTATGGGCGTGCTTTTGAGGCACAGATGCGGTTTACTTTAGGGGCAGAATTTTTCCACTTGCCTTACCGTGTTGTGCTTTCTGGATGTAACAGTGGTAGACCGCATAGTGACTTCTCGTGGCTATTTTGAAGAAGTCTTGTGGTCTTTATGTAAGTATCCCAAGGAGCAAAGAAACATAAATCTTCCTTGTTTTTGTTTCGTGCTTTAATAAAAAGCATGACAAAATAGCTACCATAATGGTATCCAGCAGGCCTACTCCAAAGACTCAGCCAAAATGTCTCTTTCTCTTGTGTTTTACATATAAATTTGCCTTAGTGTGATGTGGAAAGACACACTCAGAGTATGTTTAATAAAGATCAAATTCTGTGACAGGAATTTTTTAAGAATGACAACTCTCAAAAGTAAA
>NW_006432669.1:3984207-4005848 GCF_000325575.1 Pteropus alecto | reverse complement strand
AAAGAGGATGGTATTGACATTTTTTTTCTTTTTGATTACTTAGGAAGTACTAATTTGTATTTGATGGATATAGACCATTGGACAAGTAGGCAGCCAGTTTGTGGGGTCCTGTCTTAAGTTCGATAATTCGAACCATTATCAGGAGCATACATATTATGATACATAATGATGGGGAAGGGGAGGGAAGAAACTCAGGTCAATCTGGATTCAGGAATGGCCTACCTCAGAAAGCAAGAATGAGAATTCTGTTTCTCTTTAATCGTTATTTTGTGATTGTTCTCACTTGAGATATGGATAGTGCTGTTGACTCATGTGCAATTATACGACTTGTTAAAGCTTATAGTAAAATGTTTAAAAGAAACAAAATGGCAGCTGAATTCCTCAGTAAGGTTGCCATTCATTGCCACAAGTAAAGAAAAACTCAGGTTCATAGAACTATAGAATTAATTCCCCAATCTGGTATTTATTTAGAGGTGATTTTTAAGAATATGGTCTGTTTTACACTTTTGCTCAAAAAACTACAGCTAAAACAATAGTAAATTTTATACACACAAATATATACATATTTCTAGTTATTGTGTATATGCCAGCACTGTACTAAGTGCTTTTACATACATAACTCATTTAATTTTCATATCTCTATAAGGTATGTATTGTACATAGATGAGGGAACTGAGGCTCAGGAATTTTAAGTAACTTGTAAAAGGTCATGCAACTCAGATCTTCTAGCATCTCTTCTGTTGCGTAAATACATGCTATCTGGTACATAGGAGATGCTCTATACATGTTGAGTCAATAAATTAGGGGTTAATGAGGAATTGGCTAATGTGCCAGTATAGGGGGAAAGTTTGTAGGATTCATAATGCATTATTAGGTGGTTATATTGGTATAATGGCATAATGGAAGAGAAGTAAGTAAAAGTTAAATCAGTTGTTACTGTGAAATTTCTGAATATTTTGAGCATGACTTCTAAAAAAAAAAAAAAAGACTAAAAAAAGATCTAGAGACTTTGGAGAGAGTTCTTAGGAAAACTATGAAAGAAAGACATTATTTCCTGGTTTAACCTGACATGTGATTCTGAGCAACTTGAGTTTACTCCAAAGGTAGAATATTCATGTAGGATTTATTAGGAAGTCCTTGACACTAAAGAGAGAACATTTTCTATCTGAGATAGTAAGTGCAGCCTTAGGAGGATAATTCTCAGAGTTTATAATTATAGAACCCTGTTGTGGTTTTGATGGTCATATACCCCAACTCTTAGTATAATGTTAAATTGAATTATGGAAGTCCTGATTAAAATAAAATTCAGTCGCTATTATTGTACCTTTCTTGAAGAACTTAAGATAGCTAGTCGTCATCTGATTAGAATCGATCTTATTAGGATGTGACATATTCAGTATATATTAGCTTAGTCTGAAAACTAACTTGAATATGCCTTTCTCTGAACAAAAGTTTAAAATACATAATTTGATTTCATTGAGAAGAATGCTGTTAAATGTAGATGTATTAAATAAATGTTGTTATTAGATATCATTTATACGTTTTTCAGAATCAGCAATCTGAGTCCAGAACAAGAGCAGGGACTGTGGAAACAGAGGTAAATATGTTAACATGTTTTCTGAAGTATTTCAAAAAGAGTTTTTTTTAATGTGACCTTTCTTTAACCTTGTTACTTAGGTTTTTAAAAAATCAATGATGTTTGGTAATATAAGCAGAATAACTTGCCACTTGGTGTCTCAGCCCTTTTTACTCTAATTATTCTTATTAATGTTTGGTTTCAGCCATAAATCCTCTGCAGCAATTCAGAATGAAACTCCAAAGAAAAAGCCCAAATTGGAATCTAAGCCATCTAATGGAGATAGGTAAAAATGAATTCCTTTAGTGAAAATTCACCTTAGTTGAACAGTTATGGTTGATTGTCAGTTATTACTAGGTGAAGGAATAGAAACATATATCTTCTACATTGACTTCTTTGAGTCATCCAGAAGAGTAAACATAATCAAATTTTTTGACTTAATTTTGGCAATAAGAAAGTGGCACTGAACTATGTTGTTCTATTTGGGGAATAAATTTGGGTTTTGAAAAAAGGAAAACAAATCTGAATAGAGAACATTCTTTTTATCTTAATTATTCTTCAATAAAACACAAATCTAATTGTGATATTTTAAATTGACCTGCTTGGAAAATGTTTTTAGATTTAAAGTAGTATGAGCAAGTGTGACTTTGTTTTAGTTCATTAGCCAAAAGTTTGCTGATGTTTCTGTACAAATTGGCTGCCTATTGCTTTACACTAGAAGTATTGACCCCCTAAAAGCTAATACTGAATTATATTTCTGCAGGTGTATGTAATGTGTGCCATTAGTAAGGTAATTTGCCAGTTGCATCCATTTCTGTCAGGTACATATTTTTTTGCATTAGCCTTAAGGATGTTTGTGGAATTGTCTAATTTATGCAATTTGAACACCTGGTAATTTTCCTTCTACTTCATTTAACTGTGTTTTACTTTTCTCTTTTTAGTAGCTCTATAAATCAGTCAGCAGATAGTGGGGGAACAGACAATTTTGTCCTTATAAGTCAACTGAAAGAAGAAGTGATGTCACTTAAACGTCTCTTACAGCAGAGAGACCAGACCATTTTAGAAAAAGATAAAAAGGTAAGAACAAGGTTCACTGAAGCCTGGTAAGATTTACATCATGACTCTTTTTCAATAATAGCAAATTTTATTAAACTTTCTTTAATAATTTGGTAATGTTTGCTGTGCATCATTCTTAAAGATACATTTTACAGAAGCTCAAATTGGAACCTATGCCATCTAATGAACATAGGTAAAATAGTCTTTCTAAATTTTTGTTCTCAGAATTAATTGAGAGGTAATTCAAATTGTAGTAATTTCTGAACATTAGTTTTCAGTAAACCTGTAATTTAAAATAGTTCTAATGTCTTAATTTGAAAATAGTTTTAAATAGAATATTATGTGAATTCTTGTGATTTAAGAAAGTAATTGAAACTAGTCTTTGATGTACTAATCATGTATGTATTTCAATCCAGATCAAATAACTGGTCAAAAGTAATGCTGTGGGAATTTCCTGTGTTTTAAGGAATGATTAGCATTAAGTTTCTAAGATCGGTTTATAGGAAGTTAAGTATTTATTGGGACTGTGATTATCAGATCAAGGGGAATATCAGATATGTTATCTGTTTAGTGAAAAGTTCTAACACTTTCTGTGTGAACTTCTCTTTGGGCCTCAGTTTTCTCATTTAAAAAATGAAAGTATTAATACCATCTCATAGGGTGGTGGTTATGATTAAATAAAAATGTAAAGTACTTGCTATAGCTCCTGGCATGTGTCAGTGTTCATAGCTGCAATTACTAGTGTTTTGTCATCTTCGAGGGTAGAACCTACTTTTGTACTTGTTTTATGGCCCTAGACTATCAAATTTGACCTATTTCAAACATCTTATACAATAGGAAAACTTTTTTTAAGAAAAATTCCCTTTAAAATTATAAACAACACATAATTATAAATATGTACATGAACTGTTTCTATGTGTCCATAGTAGTGCTTCTGTGTGAGCTGGCTTTTACCTCTGGCATTCAACAACTTTGGTGTTAAATTTTCCACACCTTGATTGTTTAGTAGATTTAATTTTAATACATTTGTCCCTTAACTTTAAGCAAATTCAGAATAGGAAATTTAGGATTGACATACACTAAAAATAGAGTAGTTATAAGTGTCTTGTTTTTTATGGTTATTTTTGATTAACTGCAGGATTTTTTTTAATTAATGAACTTTTATGGAAATTTGTTCTATGCTCAGAATTTTAGAGATATTTCTATTGCACAAAGACAGATATAGCTGTATTAACCAAGGTAAAAGTTGAATAAAATGGTAAGTTTACTATAACAATGATTCCAAAACCAACTAATAATGAATTATCGATGTTTTTGACTTTTTAAGATACTTTTTCTAGCATAACTATTCTATATTAGTCAACTTAGTTGAGTTTTCTGCTTTTGTTAGTGTTCCTTTTATCTTAAAAAACACTAATGGGGATGGGAATTAGTGGTATTATAAAGAAATTAATAATAATAAGCCTAAAATAGCTACATATTTACACTTTTTCTTAGAATGTAAATCTAAGATGACCAAGTTATTTTCTTGAATTTATTGCATTTTATTTAGTGGCTTCTAGAGCCAGCCATTTACAAGATCATGAAGATACAAAGATGAATAAATAAGAAATAATCCTTATCTTTCAGAAATTCATAATCTAGAGGCAACTCACAGCATAGTAATGAGAATAATTATCTTAGCTGATCTGATGTGAATTGTCATTTCGGTACAGGAATTCTTTTGTAATATAGAAAAGGGAATTCAACAGTTCTTTGAATTTAATAAAAGCAAGAGCTTTTATTCAGAAAATAATACAAGACACTATGACTTTTTGCTGTTGCACATCTTTCAGTTAACTAGCTACTGGGTAATTACAAAAAAGAACTGCAAACCTTTAAAGCTTATATAATAAAAACCATTTAAAAGTAACTAGAAGCTTTCTTATACATGGTTCTAATGAAGGAATTATATAATATCAAGTTATTTTTTAGTTATTTTTAAAGTCATGAGATGCTATATTTGTGTGTATGTCATTGATATTTATGGAAAATTGTCACATAGCTTTCTTTGCTTCCTCAAATCACTGAATTTTTTTCTTAACATTTGTCTAATTTAGCCCAAATTTTAAAGTAACTCCTTTTCCTTTATTGTTCCATATTAGTTGTATTTCTGTGCTTTGTTCTCCATCTTTACCTCAAATCTTAGTTGGAATTGGATACATAATTCTGGACATTTATTTTCAAATGAAAGCAATATAGCTCTTGTTTCATAAGACTGTTCCTCTTTGTACTTGACCCATGTGAAACTTTTTTTAATCATGGAAAGATTATTTTAACTTGAATCCAGTTTTATTGTTTACTTTGTTTTATATAACATAAAGTACATTTTAATTGAAGCATTTCCAAGGTATTAGCTGTTAAGCTTTCCTGTTGGCATACCAGTTGCCAAACTGTGTTTAATGAAGCTACCTTTAAATAAAAACAAAAAAGCAACTTCTTTGAAGTTTTACTGATGGTTCAATATTATTTTAATATTAAAATGAGACTGCTTAAGTAGATAGAATTCATCATTTTACAAAACAAATTCTAGATAAGTTATAAAATTCAGGAAACTGCTGTTAACATCTTCCACTTTTATAATGGTGAGTTTATTGTGAAGAATATTTAAAATGTTTGTGTATGCATATATACATGTATATACGCATATATATATATATATATATATATATGCACATATACATATATGTGTTTGTTTTTTAATTTCTCAGTTAACTGAACTAAAGGCGGACTTTCAGTACCAAGAGTCAAACTTGAGAACAAAGATGAACAGTATGGAAAAAGCTCACAAAGAAACTGTGGAACAACTTCAGGTAAATGTCATTATTTATGTAAACTATTAGGCAAGGAAAGAAACTTTGGTAATAGTATTCATTATCTTAGACTGATATTGGTATCTCTTTATTATGCATACTTGGTACAGTTTTAGCTTTGTTTTAGGCTTTGTAATAGTTTTTAATCCTGCTCCCATTAAAAGCTATTCCTTGAAATTACTTGATAGGGAATTCTGAAATTACTTTATATTAATTCTGAAAACTTTTGCCTAAACTTAAAGTGGAGTTTTCAGAGAAGAATATCATTGCAGTATGTTCAATTCATCATCAGTGAACAGCAAACAGTTAAAAATCAGATTCATGAAACTAACGTGAAAATAAGGTCTTTAGTACATTGTGCAATCATTCTTCCTATTTCCTTTCAGATAATGGGTGGGAGACGGGTGTACAAAACCAATTTTCAGGGACCTCAAGTGGAGGAAATTTATGCTGCATTCAGTGATGCAAAGCATCTAGATCAACCTCAGAGTATGCTAAGTGTATATACTCAGTAGCATTTCAATATAGAGGACAACTGAATGGTGTAGCTAGGAGTCACCAGTTACAAAGAGGGGGTAGTATCTGATGTCTGGCATGCAGAGCTGGAGAACATCCAATGGGGATATAAATCATTTCCTTATTTAAGCTTTTTTTCACTTAGGTTTCAGAAATCTAGAAATGAGACCACACTAAATTAATTATGTGTTCTACTGATTTATACATTCTGACATCTGTAGAATTAGATCTTTGGGTAAGAAGGTTTTCAGAAGCTTCAAAAGCATAGAAGATGCTGGCACACAGACTTTAGACTCTTGATGGGAGAGTACAGCTTGGAAAGGAAAGAATTAATATTGCCCTGTTTTTTGTTTGTTTTTAACAATCTAACATCAAGGGATATTTGCTTCTTCTATCTTTTGGTTTTGTATTCATCATATTTGTTTGAAAGTAGCTTAAATCAAGTAAGATTATAAAGTGGATTTAAGACCCTGTTGAAAATTCGAGGTACAGGTTGCCTACTGTTAACACTGATAATTACTATTACAAAGAATTTTGAAGAGAAACCTTGCATAGAATCTGGGATATAGCAGGCATTCAAATAATTTGTTGAATGAGTGGTGATTTATGGAAATGTATCTGCCCTCTGTCCTAAGAGATTGCCCATATCGGACTTCTTGTACATTATTATTATTCATCATCCACTAGCAAGAATTAGTTTTATGATATTCTGATTTTTTCTCATTAAGTCATTAATGCTGAATCATTACCTGGGAATATAATCTTTTGTATGATGGTTTCTGATTTAATGTGGTATAACCAAAACTCTGGAGTAAATCCAGAATGAAGTGACAGAAAAACTAAACAGTACTCCAATATGATAACATTTAGTACTTCTCAGTGTTCAAAAGAGTAGCTTGATATTTTATTTTGTAGTTGTAAGCACAGGGGAACCTTTTTGACATCTTAGCCTGATAGGCATCTTAAGCCTACCTCCTCTTGGTTGGTAGCTGAAGTTTCATATAATGGAATAGTAGCAGTAACTAGTGTTTATATACAATGGAATAGTAGCAGTAACTAGTGTTTATATACAACGACATTTTCAATACGATTTTACATAGGCTGTCTTATTTGTGCCTTAAAATAACTTTGAGTTATGTGGTATGAAACTGTGTTCACATAATTAGCAGTGACAGAGAAACCTGCATCTTCTGACTCTGATTTGACTACACTTTCTCCTTTTCTGCACTTTTTCCACTACCTCAGGTTACTTATGTTTTCTGTTTTATCCTTGTTATCATACCACTTCCCTATATCTTTTGTGTTATTGCTGGAGACATTCTGTCAGTTAAGTATTATCTGTTAAACCCTACTATCTTTAGCAAGCAGGTACTAGTAGATGAGTAAACATGGTTAACTATTTTCCTTATCTTTTGGATACAAAACTGAACCCTATAGCAGAAAATTTACCTTGCTTTAATAGCTCTCAAAACATTTTTAACTATCAAACCTGGGAAAAAGCACTGAGCATCACAAAAAAAATTAGGCAAAACACCAAAAGATAACATCCCATAAAACCAAAATTATCTAAAGTATCAAGAATACCAAATTTAAAAAAAAAATACTTTTAATTTAGGAGATAAGTTGATAAAAGGAGAAAGGGTACTAACATTTGAATGCCTACTATGTACAAGCCACTGTGTTAGGCTAAGTGTTTTATATATTTGATTAGTTCTTTCAACTCCTGTTTGTGGGTGAAGTTTCTGTTTACATATGAGAAAATAGACTCCAGGTTACATAGCAGATAAGTGGCAGAACCAAGATTCAAAAGAGAATCTTTGTGATTCTTAATACATATATTCTTTCCTTTAGGCCACTGTTTCTATAAACATTTTAACTTAACTTGCTTAAGACTTTTTAAATAATTGAATGGATTTTTGAGTGTGCATGATAAGTAACGTTAGTATAAAAATTTTTAATGTGTTTAAATACTGCATTGTAAAATATATTTTTTATCATACCTATATTAGAATAGACATTTGAACTTCTCTCCATTTAACAACTGATGCACTGTTTTTTTTCTTAGACACTTTTTTCATACATAATTTATTGACAAATAAGTTTATTAGCGACATGATTAGGAGACCAAATATGTAAATGCAGATTGAAAGTTAGCTGCTAGGGAATTAATAAGAAAAAATTGCTTTTAATATCTAATATTTGAGTTCTAGTATTTCATACTTAGAATATGAAAATTATAAGCTCATTGATTTTTTTTATTTCTTGATTTAGAAAAAACTTAAACATTAGCTTTCTAATGATTTGGTATGTCGGTTTAAATGCTTTTGTATAAAAGTAACTTATAGATCTGATGGAGCTCTTTTTGAGGCAAATTTAAAGATTTTTTTTATGCCCTTCATTAATTTATATTTTAAATTTGTTTTATAAGATACTTTTTTTTTATCCAGTAAGGATATTATGGTTATAAATTAAATAATCTTTAGCTAACAATAAAAAGAAAACAATTTAAAACTACCACATTGACTAAGACTAGTTAATTGAGTAATAAAACCAATTGATCAAGAGTGTGCTCACTTGACTTCTACTGCCAGGCTTTCTCATTGACTTATCTTCTGAGTGTCTCAAACTGTTTAGTTTCAAAGAGAACATAAAATACTCTTAAATTTTTGATGCATTTCTATTTTGAATTTAAAACACTTAACTACCACTTTAATTGTTTAAAAACTGTGAACAGAGAAATGCTGTTTATTGTGCAGTCGAACATAAAAATTGGTTTGATTAGCAAATATGAGATTGCTCTAAGATTTGTATTTTGGAGGTCATAAGTATCAGGTAGGGAGAATTTGAAGAAGAGTTGGGGGAGTGAAAGTACAGAGCCTGGAAAGATTTCTGTTTCATGAAACTGCTTTAAGATGGTATACAGAGAAGGCAGGGTGTTATGTTGCCATACAAAGGCTAAAATTAGAAGATGAAGCACCGAGGTTAAAAAAAGTCTGTCTAGATAATAAAAAATCTTGAGGCCTGTGAAGGAAAATTGTTTTCAAACATAAGCCAGATTGATACCTTTTAAAATTTTATTTTAGGACAGTGGCTTAGATTCCAAACTATTGTCAAGACTCTTCCCATTTTGGCTCAAAAACACCAAAAGTTTTTGATCATTAACATGCTTGTGTATGTGGAAGGTCCTTATTATCTACATTTCCACAGTGAAGGGATTGCGTAGGGAGACAAAGGCAGTCAAAATATAAAAATATTCTGAATACTGAAGGATCCCTACTTACAGTCTTCCTTACTAAACACTAGTAATTGTCACAGTGCGTTAGCTTCAGGACAGTGTCTTTGTCATTGGTGGATGGAACATTTGAATAAAATGCAAATTCAGGTAGATGACAAAGTGAAATTTTGAACCTTTTAAGAAAAATTTCAGCCTTTCATAAAACTGAAAACAGTGATGCTCAAATTCTATCAAAGCCAGTACCTGGTGACTGTAGGGCAATTAAAGGAGCAAAAATAAGATAAGAAAGGGCAGTTCCAATGGGTGCTTCAAAAAAACATTTAAACATCATTAAGAAGATTGAGTCACTGTGGCAAAGTGATAGCGTTTTTGCAAAAATGATTTCTTATACTTGTTCTGTAAATAAGTGAACATCAAATAAAGGACTTTGTATAGTTTGATTTCTCCCAAATCATCACTTGAATCATTTGATCTTATTGTAAAATAAAAATTATTTTCATATTTTCATGTTTTTAGAATAAAGAGCCAAATATTTTTTTCCCTATTTAAAATTTTTATGCAGATTGACTCTGTTACCTTTTTTTGTAACTGATTATAAATTGATGAACCTAAATATACTCTCTCATTTATCTCTGTTGATATTTCAGTGAAATCTTGTTCTATAAGTGAAAAGAACAGCATTAAGTAAGTAGTATTCTTCAGCATGACTTCATGATATTTCAAACATTTTTAATCATAAATGTTTCTGTCTCCCACAGGCCAAAAACAGAGAACTACTCAAACAGGTTGCAGCACTATCAAAGGGTAAAAAGTTTGACAAAAGTGGAAGCATATTAACATCCCCTTGAGAAGGTTATTGACTTAGTGTTTCTGCTGAAAATGTAAATTCAAAAAAAAAGTATCTGTGAAGCTCTTAAATTCTGTGTAGTGGGAAAATATTTTTGCACACCAAATGAATTGGCGTGTTTCCTATTCACTTTTGTAACTGATATACAGCATTTTTTAAGTTGTAAAACATTCAGATTAAGCTTCAACTGGTTTGAAGTAACTTTTTAATTATTTGATATCAAGGAACTTTTTTGCCAGCAATAGTATTAAACAGTTGTAAAGGAGTGCATGAGTAGTGCTCTTTATAAAATGCAACATGCAATAATAGGGTAGGTATGGTTTTAAGAAGTCAGAGAAGCAGGGTTTTTGTTTTTTTTGTTTTACACTATGCTAATTTCAGATAAACAGTTTTTAATTTAGAAATACAAAACCTTTTAAACAAGGAAAATGGTGAACACTGGTTTTTTTGGTAATTGTGTTTTCACTTTGCATCAACATAAATTTAGAAAAGAATCATGGTGCTTTTATTAAATGGACTTCAGAAAATATGTAAATATGTTTTTAAAAGTTAGATCATTAACATTAGCTAGTAAACTAGTATTTTCATTATTGGCATAGGAACTAATGTTTATTGTACAGTATCCAAGGTAAAATGTGTTTTGTTTTGTAAAAACTACTGTAGATTTTTACTTACAAGTGCCTTTTTGCCACCTAATGTTTTTTTTGCCGATCTTTTGTACATAGTTTGTTTTAAAATCATGTTCAATAAATGTTTGTATATAAATGCATATGTACAGAGCCTATTTCAAAAGGAAGTCAAAGTTGCTAGTAAAATGTTTGAGGTTGCATTAAGAACTGATAATGCATATAGACTTTAGATGATCTTGTGGTTTGTTTTTGTGTGATACGGGAAGCTATTGGTCATTGAATTCATTGAATTATGTCACAATACTTCCCCAAAGATTTAATTTTAAATTACTTCTGATAGAATAATTTTATTTTTTACGTGATACAGCTTCATGTTCATATTTTGTAAGTTACATGTTTTGCTTTATTTTTCTTTTATAAAAATTTTAAAAATTTATAATTTTTTTGCAGTGGTCCATATATCTGCTTTTCCTATAATATGTGGTTTTCTAAGTTAATATTTATGTACACCATACTTAATTTGTAAGTTTAAAGCAAATCTGGAAAAAATTAAATAACTTTTAAATCAATCCATGACTATCTTTGAATAAATTGGAATCTGTTGTAAGATTCAGGTTCTATTTATAAGAAAATTATATTAGAGTCTTTAAAAGTGTCTATAAAAGGTTAAGGTAGCGTGGGATAGGTTATGGGAAGTTATTGACTAATTATATTCTGATCCATTGGTTTTCAGTCTGTAATGGAATTGATCTCCTATTTAATAAATGCCAATTCAGACTTTTAGTTTAAAGCATCAGGCATCACTAGATAGACTGGGTAGAATGAAGAGTCCTTACTCTTAGGAATTTATGGGCAAGGGTAATTTTGTTTTAAGTAAACTTATTAATTTATCAGTTTTGAAGATTTTGTTTTTAAACAACCATTGAGTATGAATGTCATATCAAAAGTCGTCGTTTCTCGGAACACAGGATGATTTTAATAATTGTTTTTAACATGACTCGTGTTTCAGTAGATTATTCTTAAAGTTACTTATTATAAAGTAATATCAAATAATTTTGTCCAATTTGAAAATATAATCTAGGGTAAATTTCAAGTGATAACAGAAGATTGAATGAGTCAGACTTGGAAAAACTAAACCAGTTTATTTTTGTGAGATCTTTATACAATAACCTTCCTAAATTTAGTACTCTCAACAATACTAGATAATGCCTTTTTAACACAGATTTTAATGTTTGCAGCATTTGCTAAATTCATAAGATAATCATTACTTTTCTTTAAAATTTGTATTGTTTTATATTCTGGTTTCATAGTCATTTGTCCATCTGCAGTGGTCATTATGGTTTAAAAATAAGCTGTGTAATAGTTTATACCTTGTTGGAGCTGCTACAAAAGAAAGGTGCCCCTTCTCACTTTTTTAGGTAATAGATTAAAAATTGAAAATCAGTCTAAGTAATTAAGCTTGTAAATTCCAAGGCTAAAATCTTTTAGAGGCTTCACAGTATTTAGTCCTAATTAAATACCCTCCCTTTATTCCAAGAACTTATTTTATAACTTAATATTTTTGCAGTTGTACAAACTAGCAATTAAGTCCCTGTCCTGAATCTGTAGTGTAATGACATAATGAGCTGATATTCTTTAAATGTGGACCTGTAAGGAGATACTATGGTGTGCCGTATTGTGCTTTTTAGCCTGTTTTCAGGTATTAGCATTTACCAGTGAGGATCACTTTGGCTCAAGTTATTTATGTATTAATAGCTTGTGAATATTACAGTCCTTTTTAGATTGTATTGGTCTAAATATGCATTTTACGGTGAACCTGTTAAGCTGTTCACATGTATAGGCTATTGAAATACTGTACTTGTACACATCTGACTGTTGACATTTTGTACTTTTTTCTAAATCCAATATTTCACAATAAAAACTTATCAAAAGCTTTGTATTAGTTTCCTATTGCTGCTATAACTAGTTACCACAAATTGAGTGGCTTAAAACAGCACAAATTAATTCTTTGACAGTTCTGGAGGCCAGAAGTCCAAAATCAGTTTCAGTGGCTAGAGTCAAGGTTTTGGCAGGGCTGCTTCTGGAGACTCTAGTGGAGGATCCATTTCCTTGCCTTTCCAGCTGCTGGAGCTGCATTCCTTGCCTTCTGTGGCTCTGTGTCCCTTCCTACATCTCAATCTCCAAAAGTAGCATCTTCAGGTCTCTTCCTGCATCATCATATATGGTCTTTTCTCTTTGGCTGTACTATCTCCCTCTGCTCCCTCTTAGAAGGACATCGTTGGGTTCACCTGGATGATCGGGATTGTCTCCCCATCTCAAATCCTTAATCTGCAAATTCTCTGTGTCATACAAGGTAACATTAACTGGTTGCAGGGATTCTGACATGGACATCTTGGGGGACCAACCGTTAACTGAGCCTACCATAGCTTCATCTACATTTTCCCAGTATGAGGCCCTAAAACAGCAGATTTGAAATAACTGACTCAAGCCAAACAGTTTTCCTATCTTATTCAGACTGCTCTCATGAAATAATTATTTTCCTGAAAAAAAAATATATTGAGCTATTTTAAAGCAACAATAAAGCAAACCGAGAGCTATACATGCTTAACATTTCTGAAAAGTTTAGAATATAAGAACCGTGCTAGGTTGTTTGATTAGATGAGTCGAAAACGATTCTTAAGTAATTCACGGCTTAGTTGAGGAGACAATATACATGAAAAAGAATCTAGAACTTAACTTTGATATTATAAAGTGCAATAAAAAGCTGATAACTTAGTAAGGGCATTCCAAGAGCTGTGAGAAAGGTTAGTCTGTCATCAAACCTGAGCGTGCAGCATCAGTGGGGTCTTGTATTGTGGTTGTGGGGTAGGGTGGAGTGCTTGTTAACACATGTTGCCAGGTCACCCTCAGTTTACTGAGTTCATAGGGCTGGGATAGTGCCCAAGAATTTACATTTTTAGGCTCCTAGATAACACTGATGCTTCTGGTCCAGAGCCTACAGTCTGAGAAACTGGTATTCAACAAAAACAACAAAACCATGAGAAGGTTTAAGGGATAATAAGTGGAAGACATTTGGGGAAGAATTTGGAAAAATTATTTAGAGCCCCATTTTAAAGAAAGTTTGGGTAGAGTCCACTGGGTTTTTGAAAAGGATATAAGACCAAATAATTTTATATTAGAAGACTAGAAAATGTAGGGATCATTTTCTTCAACTGTTTTATTTTATAGCCAAGGAAACAGAGCAGGAAAGATTAAGTGACTTTAAATTTTGACTTTTATTAAAAAGTCATACCATTTTCCAAAAAGAATTTGGGGTAGCTTGGTTTAAGTGTCTTGTACCTAGGCAGTCTACCACTCAAATAAAACTCAGTTTTAAGGAGGATGTATGTGTGTAGTATCAGCCATAGCTAAGAGGTTGAGGATAATGAGAAAAGTCAATTAGATATGACAAGTTCATGGTTGAAGAAAAATCTCAGTTCTTAACAAAGCCTTAATGTGTGAAGTGCAGAATTTGGTTTTTAATTGACGAGGAAATGGTAGATGACTTAAGCCCAGTGTTTTTCTCTCATGTTTAATGCCATTATGACTGCATTTGGAATATGTACTTCTAGTCACCACTTCTCAAGAAAAATATAATCTGAGTTATATGATTAGAGAGTTGGGGTATATTTTATATTTTAACTATAAAGATTTACTTGTTTCTAAAATAGAGAATAAAAAGACCAACAGCTTTAGAAAACTGGGCCAGAGAAATAGACAGTTCATTGAAAAAGTGCAAATGATTCTTAATCATGTGAAGATTCTTAACCTTCAAAATAAAAGAGAAAATTAAAAGCATATAGAATTATCATTTCTCACCAATAGGTTGGCGAAATTCGAAATCTGAGAACACATTTTATTGACAAGATTTTGAGGAATGAGTCATACATTCCTGATGGTCATTGCAAGTTAGTCTCTATGGAGGTAAATTTTGTTAATAACTGGCAAAACTACAATGCATTTATGCTTTAACCTAGCAATCTCAATTTATAGAAATCTATCCCAAATACTTAAAAAAATGAAAAGGCATATAAACAATGCTATTGCAAAATTATTTGTAATAGCAAAAATTAGATAACGAAATCACTAAGATTGTTTAAAAAAATTATGGTACATAGATACAATGGACACTATGTAGCTGTAAAAAATAACTCGGGTACTACTATGATACATTGTTAACTGAGAAAAGCAAACTAGAGGTAATGTTACTGTTTAAGAAGGGTAGGGTTACACACACACACACGCGTGTGTGTGCACACACACACACTAGTATCTACTTATATTTTTATAAAAATTCGAAGTTTAACCATAATTTGAAAAACAGTTACCAATAGGGAAGAGGAGTGGAAATAGGTCGGAGGGGACAATGTTAGAAGCTAGAGTTCTTTGTAAATGCCACGTTTGGTTGATTTTACTTTGGAATCATTTAAATACTTTTACAAAATTATAAAATAAAACAATTTTTTGAAAAAATGAAACAAATGTACCTAAAAACATACAGTTGATAGCATACCACAAAATGCTACAAAACGCAATAATGGGATGTATCCAAAGTAAAAAAGAACTGCAAAAATTATCTTGTACTGTTGACAATAATCATACCACAAAATGTTACAAAATGCAATAAATGGGATGTATCCAAAGTAAAAAAGAACTACAAAAATTATCCTGCACTATTGACAGTAATCATATTGTTGGTGGCAGTTTTAGTATTATTATTTTGAGATTGTTGTGTGGGATAAAATACTGGTGGATAAGGCAAGCGAATATTGTCTTATTCCACATGTGATATTCCAATGTGATATTCTAATTCTATCTTTCCATTTGTTGCTTAGGACTGGGATTCTTAGCAAAAGAGAAAGGAGATACATATGTTTAGTAAAATCTGTGTAGTCCTGTTTCTAATTAGAATTTTCAGTGTAAATTTAAGATATTTTAAGAAAAATAGACATATTCATCAGAAGAAGTATGGGTTGAGCCTATAATATCTTGTCATGTAAGATAGCAAGGAAGCTATCAAGGACTATTTAGTGTGCTCTCAAAAGGACTCATGAGCCACTTTGAAGATCGCACAATCCGAACAGCAGTATAGAAAATAATAACTGCAATAGTTGAAACACTGAATATGATGAAATGTATGAGTCCAAAATGAAACAAAGTAGACAGACACATGATACGAAAAACAACTAATTGCTCACCATTGGATGATGCTAGTTAACTCATTCTGAAAATTGGTAAATGAATAAAAGAATTCGGTATCTCCTACTGTTCCCATACAAACTGTACCTCTGCGTAAGTAAGTAGTAGATGAAGGATAGTTTCTCTTAAAAATGCATTCCAGCTAATAAGTGAAAAAGAAATGATGGAATTGCAATATTACCATTTTGCAGCTTCTAATGCATTAATGGAAATGAAAAGTATTGGCAAGCTGTTAAAAGTACACAAGGAGACACAGTCTTAACATCACGTGCTTTCTGATAGAGGAACACTAACACCCAGAGAGTAGTTTTGCCAAAAAGAATCAGAGCTAAATCTGATCAAGCATCAACCAAATAACAAGAAATGAGACAGAAGATCATGCTGAATGACACCGAAGGGATGCGATTGGCATGATTCTTTCGTCTATAAGTTGCAAAGGGGAAAAAAAAGTGATGGCAGGGAACCTATAGAGTGAGAGGTACTTAGGAGATAACCAATCACAATGTGTGGACCCGATTTGGTTCTTGAATCAAAAACTAAAAAAATATATATATCATTTATGACACAACCAGAAATTTGAATATTGACTGGTTCTTTAATGATATTAAGGAATTATCATTAACTTCATAGGCGTGATAATGGTATTTCAACTACGTTTAATTTTTTATTGTGATGTAGTTGACATATAACCTATTAGTTTCAGGTGTACAACATAATGATTTGATATTTCTATGTATTGCAAATATATTTAATTTTTTTAAAGAGTCCTAAAGACATCTACTAAAATACTTATCATGATTGTCATGATGTTTGGTATTTACTTCAAACTAATAGGGAGAGATGGATGGGAATATAAATGAAACGGTTGGCTGTGGGTTAATTATTGGAACTGACTAATTAGTATATGAAAGTTTATTATACTATTCAACTTTGTGTAAGTTTGGTTTTTTTTTTTTAATAATAAAAACTAACACCATCACCACCACCATTATTCTGCCAAATTATAGTTCACCTTAAACAATAAGAACTCCCTGAAAACAAAATAGAGACAATATTAAAACGGTAGATAAAGGTGGAAAAGACCACTAACGGTTTTGCCAATTCTGCCACCAGGAGACATTCATGCTTCTGTTTAGTGCATTTTCTTCCGACATCTATGAGTAATGGCTATGATCATGCCACAATGTAATTTTGATTCTTGTTTTCATCTATTCTTTTCCCCTCGCTTCAACAAAAGCAACCGCTGCATTATACAATATTATTTGTAGTAATTTCATAACCATACATAGGAGGCGCTAGAGCCTAGTATTCGAGACCATTATTTTTGGAGTCAAATCTGGTTTCAAATCCAGCTTTGTCATTTGCTAGCTAGGCGTTCTGGGGGTATATTTAGTAATACCTCTGAGTCTCAGTTTCCTTATGTGTCATTAACAATTTATAGAGTTTAAAATGACTGCTAAATAAGATAAAGTACTAATAGGCAAAGTATTTTACAGATGCTGGCACATAGTAGATTTACAATATGATTAGGCAATTGTTTCATTTATTTAATCAACTAAAAACCTTTAAAGATAACATGAAGGCTAACTGTGCTTTTTCAGGTTTCAAGCATGTCTCTCCAACAGGTCTGATGACAACAGAACATTGGAGTCGATTAATGGTTTCATACTTCTTAACCATGGAACTAATTTTCTTTGATCAAATAAAATTTTATCAAGAGTCTCAATACATAAAATAAAAACTGAGACACTTGGGTTGAAGTCGAGGGAAGGATAGTATCCCTTTCATAGGAGGATCTAACAGCAGATGTTGATGGCTGAAAGTCCTTGGTGAGGTCACATAATGAGAACATCTCTGTTATTCGAATTGTGTCTGAGTTATTGCTAATTTTGAACTAGTTGAGAACCTCAGTGAGTTATCTAATTTTACAGGTAATTTCATTTCAAAGGGGTGAATTTCCTATTAAATCTCCATATGAAATTAACATGTATTATGTAATATGTGCCAGTTATTGTACTAGTTGTTGCAAAGATGTAGATCTTCATTTTCAGGAGCTCACAATCTGAAAGAGACAGCCAGGTAAATGAATTATTGCAAAAAGTATGATAAATTACAGATCTTCACAAAGGAAGGGAGTTACTAAGATGAGACCATTTCATGTAAAGAGAAAAAAAATATGTGCAAAGGCTCCTGACTTCCAGAATATCACACCTGCTTATTTTTCTCCAACTTTACTTGTGCTTCTCAGTTTCTTTTGTGGGTTCCTTCTCATATCCCTTACATCGGAGAGTCGGAGTGGCTCAGGGCTCAGTCCTTGTATCTCTTTATATGTATATATTCACCTCCTAGATGTGCTCATTAAGTACTATCTGTAAGATAATGACTCCCAACCTCATAACAACAGGCTAGACCTCTCCTAATTTCCAGACTGTATATCATCTCCATTTGGGTATTGAAAAAGCCACTAAAGGATAACATGTCCACAACTGTGTGCTTCTGATCTGCACCCCTAAGTCCAAACAAATTCCAAGCCAGCTCCTCTTGCTGTCTTCCTGTCTCAGTTAATGGTAACTCAGTTTTACTTGTTCAGGCTAAAATCCTTAATGTCATCCTTGGTGGGCTCGACCTCCCTCCCTCCCTCTCTCCCTCCCTCCCTCCCTCCCTCCTTCCCTCCCCCTCTCTCTCTCTCCTTCTCTCCCTCTCTCCCTTTCCCACTCTCTCTCACACACACTGCATATCTGTCCTTTCAAAATTTCTGTCAGCTCTAAGTTCAAAAGATACCCAGACTTTGACCACGTTTCACCATCTCCATTCCTAACGGGTATCTCTGTTGCTTGTAGGCTATTCTCAAGAGAGAGGCAGAGAGTGATCTGGTTAAAAGATGTCATATCGAGTCATTCCTCTATTCCAGTTCTAAACTGGGGGTTATATCGATCTCCTGAGGACGTTGGCAATCAATATCTGGAGAATTTTTGATCATCATGACTGGAGGGGGTGTGAGGGGAGGGTTGGGGGGAGTTGCTACCAACATCAACTGGGTAGAGGCCAGGAATTCTGCTAAACATCCTACAATGCACAGAATGGTTCTGCAAAACAAAGAATCGTCTAGTCTAAAATGTCGATAGTGCCAAGGTTGAGAGACTCTCCCGCTTGAAACCCTGTAATGACTTTAACGTCTCAACCCTTACAATAGCCTAAAAAGCCTTCACTTTAATGTGTCTTTCTATCATACTAAATCTTATATGACCAATCAGTTAAGCAGCTATTGCCGCACTTTTTTTTTAATTTCGTGATTTAAACATTAAAGAGAACTAAAATATATTTAAGATTTTACCATTTTGTTTAAATTCTTACTTGTGTCCAGTAGGGGGAGTGCTTCACCTCTAAATAATAACTATATAATCATTTGCCGTGCAGCCATAGGCGTCACTGTGATAAGAACAAGCATTTTCACAGCTACTCTTTGTAACAGAAAGTTTTGTTATATATGGGAAATATATTGCTATACATGAGAAGGCCCATTTGCAGAAGTAATTGGTTTTGCACAATTCCAGAATTCAACTTTCCAATTCAGTCAATTGATTAGCTGACAAAAAAATGAATTTTAAAATATGTTTGTCTTTAGATGGATTGATTTTGAATTCAGAAGTGTTATTTTTAAAAGAATTGCTTTAAGTATTTCTGTCTCTAAGTTCTGTGCACATTCCTTTCCCTCTAAAATCAGTCCCACTGATGCAGTAGATACGATGTTTGTTTGGCCTTCCTCCTCCCCTCCACCTGTGAGGGAATTCCTGTACCCACTACACCCTGCAGCGACATAATGGGTCAGTAATCAGCAGTCCCAAGTCAGAAGCCCACCATCTTCAGCTAAGCTATGTCTCCCAGAGAGCCTCAACATGGACACTGCATTATCAAGCTTGTCTGGGTCAACAGCACCCTTGGAGTCCTGAGGTGGTACATAGAAAGTCTGTGCAGCCGTGACTGACGGCCTGAGTCTTGGCGTACTCACTGAGCTGGAATGGTATGTTCTGACTCGAGCTCTTGCAGGTACTGCATGGCTCCTAAGTGATCATTTCTTTATAGATTTTGCTCTTTGTGTGTGTGTGTGTGTGTGTGTACATTTCATATGGTGTGGATTTTTCTTTGAGAGGGTTTTTAAGACCTCCCTTATTCATTAGTAATGGGACAGATCTGCCAGGATATCAGGAACTCATATGGACTGGGCCATTCAGCTTCTATTAAAAGCCCCTCTTTTTATATTCTGAATTGTCGATGCAGCCAGAAAATCATTGCCCCCATGCCCATATAACAACCAACCAAACTGCTAGCTACTTCTAATCAAGATGAGGCTTGTGAAATTTTTTGTTAAATGAAATCACTGACTTTCCTTGAGGCACTTGGCCAAATATATGCATCAGCATTCTAAATAACAAATGCGGCATGTGTCAAGTTATTTTAGGGTATAGTTTAGGAGATTATTTGATCATTAATAAATGGAACTGGAAATAATGATGGGGGAGAATAGATGTGAGGAGGTAATCTGAGAAGCCTGGAGTGTATCTGGAAGGAAAGTGGGGCATTAGGAAAAATGGAGTTCAGATAGAAAGCAACAAACACCAAAGGCCAACATAATTACTGCATTCAACTTTTGTTTATATTAAAATGACTTTATATAAATCTGACTTAGTCTGGGTTATCCTAAGCTGGATGCTTTAATAGTCAAACTAATAGCTGAAACTAATAATAGGTGTGTAATATATATAATATATATATTCACATCCCTTGTATAATAATATGTTTCCCATATATAACAAAAATTCTGTTATAAAAGGTAGCTATGATATATATACATATATATATACATATATACACATCTGCATTCTTATTACTTTATATCCTTTCAAATTATCTTTTTTCTAATATAGATTTTTACTAACACAAGATGAAGGTTTAAAAATGGCTGCAGGAATTCAGATATTTCTTTCATAAATCATTCCCAAGTACCTCTCAAAATGAATAAAAGGCATTTTATACGATGTTTTCTTTACATCACCTTGTGATTTCCTTCAACACAGCAAGACTGACCAGACAGAAGCCACAGTGTAGGCATCTGATGCCATTGGCTGCCTGCTCCTATGGTTACCAAGATGGGCCCACCATTCCTGATTACCCCTGTCAGTGAAGTGGCCTGGTTCCTAGGCTATAAATATCTGTGTGGCTGTACAGAATAGAGGGAGAAAAGAGCATTTGTCAGTATTTAGTCTCTCCTTTGGGAAAAAAAAAAAAAAAAAAATGAGAATAATATGATATAAATTATTTTTAAAACAGCACTACACATTTTTTGTGTTCTCTAAATAAGTATGTTCTCAATCTATATGTCTCAAAGTACTGGAATAAGAAAACCTGTTGGGAGCATTTGAAAAGGAGTACAAAACAAACATTTCTGTTAGGAATAAGGCTATGAATTCAGTTTGTGCATACAGATCATTTGTAATAGGATATGAAATTGAAAGTCACAATTGAGACAACAATCTATAATGGACAGTAGGTGCCAAAGCGAGATGTGCCACTCTTGGGAACTTGAGAAAAAGAGGTAACTGAAAACCCAGACCACAATACTTAAACCCCTCACCAACACTGAGGGTCTAAAAAGGTTGAGACTGGTACCTAGGAAAAGATTTGTGGAGAGAGC